>NW_017671054.1:59159-162431 GCF_001879085.1 Nicotiana attenuata | reverse complement strand
TTTATTTTCCTTGACTTATCCCCCCCCCCCCCCTTTTTTTTTTCCTTTCCTTTTCTTTCAATAATTTAAAAAAAATGATGCGATTGAACCCTATGTAGGTTGCCTACGTATCATGACCCTGCATGAATCAGATCTTTGCGTAGTTCTGGAAGATCGAGAATAGAGTAAACAAACTGACATTTTTTTTAAGAAAAGAAGGAAATCTAAAGAATAAACCACATAAACATATTTTGAATTTTCATTTGATATCCTGACGCAATATTTCGAAACAAGCAACAAAATATTTTGGATTTCAACTTTGATTGCCCCCAAGAAGAAATTCTAATGATAAACAAAGAAACACCTCAAAAGAAAATCTTTTTGGATTTTGGAATTAACACCTTAAAGAAAGTTTTTAAAGAAGTACTAAAAGAAAATTCTCTTTCATTTTTTTTTTGAATTTTGGTCCTAATATACTAAAGGAAACATAAAAATAATTTATTTTAAGTCCTAGATATTAAATGCCTAAAGGAAGAACAACCTCAAATTTTTTTATTTCTAGAACTAGTATTCTAAAGAAAACTTATAACGGAAATATAAAATGCAACATCTCCCTTTTTTTTTGGATTTTCGAATTACACCCCACCTTGTCAAATATAAAATAAAAAGTACAATGACAAAAACTTGACATCTCTGTACAAAACTTAGAAAGTAAAAGACGATAAAAAAAATACCCAAAAATAACTAAAAATAAAAATAAGAGTAAATCTCCTTAAGCAACTCCTGAATGCAGCGGTCCTGGGGTATCTGTCCTGCTCAAATTCCGGTTAGTAAATTCACACCTGTATGAGAAAACTTAAACCAACACTATGTGAGGCAATAACATTCCCTCTTAGACACATGCAAGACATGGTTGCCATCATTTTTGCAAAATGACTTATTAAGAATTATTTAGCCAAAAGGTGGCTAGAAGTGTAAAATTTGGCTAAGACCCCCAAAGCCAAAAAACCTAAGCTTACTAAGAAGACCGGACCCTATGTGGGTTGCCTACGTATCCCGTCCCGAGAGATGAGAATCAGGTATGCGTAGTTCGGGCAGATTGGATACAGGCGAAAATTAAAAAACAACTAATTTAGAGAAAACATTTTTTTTTTGTCTTTTCCTTGAAAATGATGAAACATGCAAACTCTTTTTTGGATTTTCTTTTTCTCTTTTTTTTTGATTTTTTTTTATTTTTCGAAAAATGATGAAAAAGTGCAAAATCTTTTTGAATTTTCAAGCTCTTTTTTTTTTCCTTAGCAAAAATCTGACAGAAAACGTAATTGGGCCCCAATCGCTTTATCTTCACACTTCACCCTCTCTTTTTCTTTTTTTTTCTTCTTTCTTCATCTTTTACTCTTCATTTTTTCATTTGCCTCAACTATCATTGGTCTGCCAAATGGCCCTTTTCCCTTGAATAAATGCAACATTGTAGCACATAGGATGCATCAAGATGGTCTGTTATTTTGGGTACACCTGTCCTAGACGGACCCAACCCCTGTGTTGAGTCCTCTAAGTCAAAATGCACATGATGCAGATAAGCGTTCCTACTAGGGATCCGGCATGAGGCTGAGTTATTCTAGGTTCAAAACCTGGGTATATGTTCTAGACTGTGTACCCAAGCGAACAACTTGAGTCGAGGAGGGGGCTACGTATCGGGAACCAAAAGGCCATCCGGCTTAGTAACTTGTCCGGCCTCTTTCTTATTTCAAGGTATGACACTAACAGAATAGGGAGTCTCGACCAGCGAGCACATCCCCGAAGATGAGAAGAGAAGGGTTTCGTAACAGTTTTATATATACAGTTCAGATAATATCAAAGCGGTAAAAAGCAACATTTTGCACGTTAGGCCCAAACATGTATAAAATCAGATAATAAACAAAGCCAAATACAACAATTATTCCAAGCTCGAATTCTCGAACCCTGAACCGAAGTTCTGGGTTCTTTTCCCTAGCAGAGTCGCCAGAGCTGTCACACCTCCTTTTTTCACTACACCCCGGAAGGAGGGTATAATAAAGGGAGTTTTTTTCCAATTAAAGGACAATCGAAACGAGATTCGTTTATTAAGAGATTCAGAGTTGCCACTTGGGAAATTTATGGTGTCCCAAGTCACCGGTTCAAAAATCCCGAATCGAGGAAAAGAATGACTCTGTTTAACAGTCCGCGAACCAGAAATCCGGGTAAGGAATTCTGTTAACCCGGGAGAAAGTGTTAGGCATTCCCGAATTCCGTGGTTCTAGCACGGTCGCTCAACTGTTATAATTGGCATACTATCTGATTTTAATACACTTTTAAACCTATGTGCATTTTTTTTAACTTTAAAACCGCTTTTATTTAATTTTAGGAAAAATTCAACGTCACATAAAACGCGTTTTGAACCACGTCACATAAATGCACCCGCAGTCCATAACACATCTTATCTAACGTTGAGATTTTGGATTTGGGTCACATAAATGCGCACCCGAATTTAGGAAGGTAAATTATTAAATAACGCGCCTAAAGCATTTTCTACGATGTTCATAATCTATTCAACTTTTAAACCCAAATTTGATTCTCACGTTGGACAAGGTCGAAGCCTAATGCTAATTAGTTCCAATTCCATTAAAGAAATATCTGGCAACATCGCATGACCTTAAATCTTTCATATCAGTATTGCAACAATTCATAAAGCAAAAATAGAAACAAATCAAGGAAAGCACAATATGAACTCATTTAAAATCTAGCTACTTGCGATGCAAAAGAACAACTTAACCCACGGACATCTATCATATACAAACATAGATTAAACTCTATCATGCCATCAATATATAAAACCCACCAGCAATAATACATCCAGTCAATCAACTAAATTAGCGCAAGTAATATAGATAAGTATCACAGCAACAGTATTAAACTTGTGATTAAAGAGAGAGATATATGGACCTCAACGAGATAAATTCTCCAAACTGATTTTTTCCAGCTAACACGTACAAATGTGACGACGAACCCCAGCATCTAAACCAAACGGAAAACAAGCATCGCAACAGAAACTCCGACAGGAACCACGAATGGCAACCTCGCTAACAACCTCAAAGTTTGGCTGAAATGGTTTTTGGGACTGCTTCAAGACCGTTTCTCGGCGAAAGAGGTAGCATTTGAGCCACTGTTTCTGGATGGTTTTCGTGCTGTTCAGCAACACTCTTGACTAGTGTTTGGCGGTGGATTTTCGTGGTTAAAAGGTGCGACAATGGCCAGAGTTCATGGTTGTTCTGTCGCTGATTTGCAGCTGGCGTTAATGGAGCTATTTTGAAGGAGAGTTGCTGCGAGGAAGACGAAGGGGATGGCTGGGTCGTTGTTTGCAGTGTAACGGCGAGTTCGCCGTTGGTGAGGAGAGGAGGAGTCGAGGGGTCGTTTGGGTGGGGGAGGAAGACGNCCAGCAATCAAAGAGCAGACCAACAGAATGATTTTTAAACCCAAAAAAATGAAGTAGTGCAGCTCAGAAACCAACTTCAAACAAACAACCAACCCAGCAAATTTCCAGATTCAACCTCAATGACTAGACCTCAAACCATTTTAATGTTCCAACAATCAGAAATTGAATCAAGAAGTGAGGATTTCAAATTACCAAACTAAAAAACTCAATGGAACAGTGTTTTTTGCAGAGTTTACAGCTATTTTTTTTTTTGGATTTTCAGGATTTCTTAGCTCTTTCCCAAAAATCTCCCTTCAAAGGCAAGAAATGATGCCTTTATAAGCAAGAAAGTAGGGCAGCCTCAAATTTTCAATTCTTTCAATTCTACCCTTTTCCCATTTTTGTTTTTGCTACTTAGTCCCTCATTTAGTGACTTGTTGGTCAAGCTAATTGACTACAAGTCTGAAATTCAAATAAAGACCCCCACCCAAACCTCCTAGAAGATCTAAATCTGTTACCATAAGATTCTCTTCTATCCAATCTACCCAAATTACCCCTCAACACCCTATTTATTACCCTGAACCCACCCGGGCCAACTCGTCAAGCTAATTGGGTCACAGACCCCAAATTGAATCTCTAATTGGGCCTGATGCTATTTGCAACCCACTAAAAATCNGTCTCCTCTGTATCTTTGCGGCTGCTCTATTTCAGACGCCCTTCCTTTTGATTTTTTAGGCGTTATTTTAGTTGTATATGGTGTAAGTTTATTTTAGGCGTAGGCACTATTATATAGGGGTAGGGATTAGGGTTATATTTTGTCAATTAGTCCCTAGGCTTTTTGTGTTAAGTCCTTAGGGTCTTTTTATTTATTTTTGGTCCTAAAGAAGAGTCTAGAAGGGTCCCTAGACTACACAATGCCTTTTAAAATAAGATAGAAATACTACATCATGCAAAACTAATCCTAATTAATTAAACTAAACATGAAACTATTTTTGTATTTTCGAAATTATATAAAGATAAAAATATGGTACTATTTTTTGCATTTTTTCAAATTTATGACAAATACATAAACTAAAATATTTTTCGTAATTTTCATTTCTGGTAATAAAATAAAGTAAAGAAGTTAAAAATAGCTATATTAGGCCTACATTAAATATTTACATGCTAAAATATGAAAAAATCTTGGGGAGGGTCAAAAATCACATGTCTACAGGCATCACCTTTCGTGCTTTTACTCTCAACCTCACAATGAAACAATGATACTGCACGGCATCACCCTTCGTGCTTTTACTCTCACTCTCAGTATAAATCAACAGATACGGCACGACATCACCCTTCATGCATTAACTTTCATAACATGGCACGGTATCATCCTTCGTGCATTAACACTCACAATATGGCACGGCATCATCCTTCGTGCATTAACACTCACATACGGCAGGGCATCACCTTTCGTGCACTAACAGTCTCCCTTACCACATAACAATGAACAAGTAATAACAGGGAGATGGGATCAACAAGAACAAGCCTTACTTCAACAATGGTTCCACAATACCAATCTCAACTTTAGAATCAATATTCAATTATCACAAAACCCATAAACACGGTAAGAATGATCAATTTAACAAATAACTAGTCTAAGCATGGATAACGTGATCAAAGTAAGCAATAATGATAAGGAACAAGTCCGACCCACATGCTTTATCCCAACAACAACGCATAAGTACTCGTCACCTCACATATACGTTGTACCCAACATCTAAACATGTAGCAAATATACAAACAAGTCATAATCCCTCAATTCAAGGTTAACCACGACCGTACCTCACTCCAAAGGTCCACTCAAAGCTCAACCACAACTTTGCCTTTCAAACAAGCCTCTGAACCAAAAGAATCTAGCAAATTACCAACCAAACTATTCAAATTAAGCCTTATGAACTACCCACAATTGCAAAGGATTCATTTTAGGTCATTATTGAAAGAGTCAACAAAAGTCAACTCCCGGGCTCGCTTGGTCCAAACCCGAAATTCGGACCAAAACCCGATTACCCATTCACTCCCGAGCTCTTATATAATTTGTTTTGGAATCCGATCTCAATTTAGGTCTAAATCCCCATATTACAAAAATCCCTAATTCTACCCAAACCCCCAATTTTCACCATGGAAACACAAGATTTTAAGTTGAAATCTTAGGAAATATAGTGAAAGATTGAAAGAAAATTGATTAGAATCACTTACCAATGATTTGGGGAAGAATGGTGCTTGGGAAAATCGCCTCTAGGTTTTTCTTGTTTTGAAAATTTGAAGAATGAATAAAAATTCCGTCTAACTCCTCTTTGATAAATCGCAAATGTCGCATTTACGACCTGGGGTTCGCAAATGCGAACCCCGCAAATACGAAGAAACAATCGCAAATGCGAAGTCCTCCCATTTCTGCTGTCATCACATTTGCGATGACTTGTTTGCAAATGCAAACATGGATCCTCCGCAAATGCGATCGTTTGATCGCAATTGCGATCACTATACCCCCATGCCCCACTTCGCAAATGAGAAGTCTTGTTCGCAAATGCGAACTTGAGGTGCCCCAGCTACTCTTCGCAAATGCGATGAGTTACACGCAAATGCGAACCTATCAGAGGTCGCAAATGCGAAGCCTAACCTTGCAATTGCGAGGTCTGAGGCCTGCACCAGATCTGGAACACACCAGCACACTCCTAAGTCCAAATTTACTCTGTAGCCTATCCAAAACTCACCCGAGCCTCGGGGCTCTAAACCAAATATGTAAACAAGTCTAAAAATATCATACAAACTTGTTCACGCGATCAAATCATCAAAATAACACCTAGAACTACGAATTGAGCATCAAATCAAAGGAAATTTTCAAGAAAAACTCATCAACTTCTAATTTCATTACCGGGCGTCCGAACCACATCAAACCAACTCTGTTTCTCACCAAATTTGATAGAAAAGTCATAAATATAGTGTTGAACCTATACCGGGTTCCATAATCAAAATACAAATGCGATATCCATAAAGTCAATCATTGATCAAACTTTCAAAGTCAATAAGCTTTTAAACTTTCAAATTTCAGAAAAGTGCGATAACACGGGCTAGGGACTTTCGAATTCGATTCCGGGCATACGCCCAAGCCCCAAATCACGATATGGACCCACCGGGACCACCAAAACACAAATCCAGTCCGTTTGCTCAAAACTTTCACCGAAGTCAACTCAAATGGATTTTAAGGCAAAAATTTCATATTTTTTCAGTTTTTAACATAAAAGCTTTCCAAAAAATCGAACTGCGCACGCAAATCGAGGAGGGCTAATATGAGGTATTTAAGGCTTCAAAGCGCAGAATTAGGTTATAAAACATAAGATGACCTATCGGGTCATCACAATGTCTTTCCAAGAGAAAAATTACAGGAGGTAACTCTCAATCTTTAGAAGCATGTTGTTGCGCCATCCATCTTTTGCCACCCAAATCACTCCAACGCCGATATATTCTTCTGTACTCTTGTATAATAGCTTTCTCTGTTCATCTTTTATCACTCTCGGGTTTTTCTCTAAACTTAGCCCATGGAACTACTTTGAGTTTCTTTCTCTCTTAATTCAACTCGTCAGAGTCACTATTAATATTTCTTAAAACCCACTCATTAACTTGTAAAGCTTAATTTATCTCCATCTACTCTATGCCCGTTCCTCTTGAACATTCTTTTTTCCTACTTCATAATCTTATAATAAAAATGTGAAAAATAAAATAGGAAATAAATAAATAAAATATTCACAAAAATTCGAATGTAAATCCTATAACCCGATCACATGTGCGAGCGGGTATTAGAGGGCACACTTGCCCCTCCTTGATCATGTAAAGGTGTCCAAAGGATAATGATAAGGGTCACTCCACTCGTAATCCTTTTGGTTTTAGGTACATAAAAATGTTTTCCAACTAAATGAATTTTTTAAAGTTTCTACGTCTGTCACGACCCAAAATCCAACTAGTCGTGATGGCACCTAACCCAACCCGCTAGGTAACCCAATTAACAACTATCCAATTCCAATGAAATTTAATAAGACAATTAAGTGAATGAAAATATCTTAATCTTATACATTCCCCAATGACTGGTAGTACAAATCATGCGCGTCTAAGATTTAGAATTTACAAAGCTGGTATGAAATAAAGTACATCATCTATTTGAAATATACATGAACAGATCTTTCACAAGTCTAGAGCTACCATGAACAAGAGGAAGCTATAACCGGAATGCAGGTACATCTTCAAATCCATCTCTCGTGGAACACAGCAACATCAGCATCCAACATCTGCACGTAAGGTGCAGAAGTGTAGTATGAATACAATCGACCCCATGTATTTAATAAGTAACAAACCTAACCTCAGGTTGAAAGTAGTGACGAGCTAGAACAGAGGTCGGAGTCCAACACCAATAGCCAACAACAGTTCATAACAACATAATAATAATGGTACAAGAAACATACTCAGATATAAGATGCTCATCTCGTTTGCAGTTCCGGAAAAATAGGCATGCTTTTCAAGTATATCAGTGAAAACACAATTCTTTTACTGAAATCACCAAAATATGAGTAGATTTATAAAACTGTGATTTTTTCCCAAAACTTTTCAACAATAAATAAGATGTTTCATTTTTCAGATAGCATGAGAAAAGTAGAAATCTATGCCCACATGTCACTATGCAGGTGAAATCATGAATGTCATCAAAATCGGGTAGCAGAAAGAAATGCATTTCTATGCATGTATCTCACATACGCATGTCAAATACAATGTATCTCAGTGATAAACTCATGTACTCACACTCTCAGAGTACTCAATCTCACTGTCTCACACTTTCCACTCATCATGCTCTATCACTCGACATGCTCAGACACTCAGTACTATATATGGCCAATCCAGCCCAGGGAAGATCCATCCCCAAATATAAATGATTCGGGCAAGATGCATTCCCAGGGAAGATCCATCCCTCAATATAAATCAACTGCACTCACCAGGGGTGTGACAGCCCAAGCACTATAATAAGCTAGATCCATGCATAAATCAATAAAGTATGTTGCGGTGTACAGCCCAATCCCATAAATATCACTCACAATCAGGCCCTCGGCCTCACTCAGTCATCAAACTCTCCAGTCTCTCGGGCTCACAATATCATGAAACTAGCCCAAAAATGATGATATGATGTATCAATAAATAGCAACAGAGAGTGAGATATGATATGCAATGAATAAGTATGACTGAGTACGAAACTTCAATTTAAACATATAATTCAACAATAGAAATGACCTACGTGGGTCCCAATAATACCGACATATGCCTAAGCATGATTTCTAGCATGAATTACAGCTCAGGTATTCTAACACATAGAGTACAATGAAAATACCCAGAGAAGATAGCTACACAGTTTCATGGAATTGATTAAATCACAATTCACACGGTGCACACCCACACGCCCGTCACCTAGAATGCGCGCCACCTCAACATCAATCACATAACACGCAATTCGGGGTTTCATACCTTCAGCACCATGTTTAGAAGTATTACTTACCTCGAACAAGCAAAATCCAATACCGAGCAAGCCAAATGATGCTCCAACATTCCATTTCGCGCGTACCGACCTCCGAACGGCTTGAAACTGGCCAAAAACAACTCAAAATACATCAAATAATTCCAAAGAAAACAAACCCAATCGATAAAGGTCGAATCTTTAATCAAAATCCTGAAATCGATCAAAAAAGTCAAACACGGGCCCGCGCCTCAGAACTCGATGAAACTTACAAAATCGACAACTCATTCATTTACGAGTCCAACCATACTAGTTTCACCCAAATCCAACTCCGAATCAATGTTCAAAATTTTAAAATTCACTCTATGAAACTTTGCACAAAACCCCCCAATTTTCTCTTTAAAATTCACAATCCAATTACCAAAAACGAAATTAGATTCATGAAATATAACCAAAATCGAGTAAAGAACACTTACCCCAATTCATATGGTGAAAATTGCCTAAAACATTTCCCAAATCCGAGCTCCCCAACTCAAAATATGACCAAATAAACAAACCCTCGATATTAAATATTTTTCCCCCAGCTGTTCTGCCTCTTTCATGTGTCAAATGATCACGAAACTCGCTTCTGATGCCTCCAATGGATTTCTTATTAAAATTTCAGTCAAGTTAGACTTTTGAATCACCCAATTTGGCCTTAAATTGAGGGAGAGATGATGTTTTGAAGTTTTAAGTGAAATCTGGAAATTTAAGGGATAAAAAATGACATTGTCGTAATTATTTTACACCAGACAACGGAAGAATTTTCATTTTAGCACCCAAAACTCATTCAGAACCTCCCGGACACAAACCATATATGCGTTTCAATCATAAAACACGCTACGTACCTGATCGCGCACTCAAAACACCGTAAAGAGGTCATATTGACCCGATATTGACCATGGTCAAACTCCAAATCCTTAACTTAACTAGTTTCTCAACCAATAATATAAAAGGCACCTGAGCCCCTCAGGACCCCATTCAATCATACCATGAAGTCTTAAAACATGATACAAACTTATTCAAAGCTTTAAATAACATCAAACAACATAAAAAAAACCACGAATCGTACCTCAAATTAAACTTAATAAACTTTTGAACTTTCAACTTCCAAAACTCATGCCAAACCATATCAAATCAACTTTGAATGACCTCAAATTTGTACACAAGTTTCAAATGAAATAACGAAGCTATTCCAAATTCTGGAACTAAAATCTGAACCTGATATCACCAAAGTCAACTTCCGGTCAAACTTATGAACATTCCAAAACTACAAATTGCCAACTTTCGCCAATTAATGCTAGATATTTCAAGAAACATCCAAATGCAAATTCGGGCATACGCCCAAGTCTAAAATCACCATCCGGACCTAACGAAACCCTCAAAACTTCGATACGGGGTCAAATACACAAAAGTCAAACTTTGTCAACTCTTCCAACTTAAAGCTTCTATCATGAAGTTCATTCTTACAAATCGATTCCGAACAACCTGAAAACCAAAACCGACGAATCACACAAGTCATAACACATCATGTGGAGATAGTCGTGCCTTCAAAGTACCGAGCAAAGTGAAAATGCTCAAAATGACCAGCCGGGTCGTTATATTCTCCCTCACTTAAGCATACATTCATCCTCGAACGTGCCAAGAGTCGTTCCAAGGCCATCAAACCGCCGTGTAACCTTACCATGCACATACGCGAGGGTGATCCCATGTCACCTTAATCCATATAAGCCGGACAACACAACATAACTAGAGATCATTACTCCAACCTTAGACCGTAAACCTTATAATCAAATTTCCACATCCAAAATTCCTTACAATACCCGAATCTCGCACCTACACACTATATAAGTCTGAACAAGCTATATCGAGCCATAACTATAACCCAAAATATAATCACATGATGACCACACGACTCAGATGCTTTCAACAATAAATTTTGACCATAGCAGCTGCTCAAAACACACCCAATATTGGTAATGAATCTCATATCAAACCAAGCCTTGTTCTAAAACCTTCGTACACTGCCAATGATGAAAGAAACACGCAGAAACTAATAACCACTCATCAGACCAACAAATCATGGAGCTCTCTTGTCCAATCAAAACCAAAGCCAAATCCTAAGCTAAGTCCCGATATTATTCCTCCAAACACACTGTAATCAATTCTGATAGCACCCATTCTAGGTCCAACGATCTCATCTTATCAAATACAGCTGCCCTAGTGACATGACACACCAATACAACCTTAAGCCACAAACCGTGCAATCCGTACACCAATACGCAACAATTTAAGTGTACTCAAATATAGAAAATGACTCAAAATGAGAGAACCGTCCTGCAAGCTCAACAAGTACCACCACAACGCAATGCTAAGAACCCATCATACACCGTAGAACCAAAGCACATGAATTAATCACAAAGGATCATATCCCGACATACCCCGGCTGCAATGCGTGACCCCATCCAAACACTGGTCCATATGAAATACCTCCAGCCAAAATGCTCAAAATCAACGACCACGCGCAATTCGACATCTAGTACCCAAGGTGCATGACCATAACCACGGAGGAACCAATAACACAACACCCCAGACCGGAAAGAACATCACCAAATGTGGAATTAGTCAATACCCTAATACCCATCTCGTTCAAATTCCGCTATAAGGCCCAAACAAAAACACACCATGTGTGCATATAACCAACGGATCACAACCCCTGATAGCATAGAAGAGTAACTCATAGTACATATCAGAACACGAACAAGCTTAACTCTAACCGACTGATTCACACCTCAACACTAACTGTGCTGAGTCAACAAATCCAACCCGGTATAGGATACACATCCTCATTAGGCCTACCAATGGGCCTCGAATCAACTCTAGTCATCCACAAATAGATAAATAACCATCCAAAGTCTTCAATGATATAACCATAACATGTATCACCATCTAGCTAACTTTGGCCACATCTTCATAGTCCACAAGCATGAAACAATCTGTTTTTGAGAACTCCCGGTATCTAAATCCGTAGAACACACAAGTCACCATATCTGATCCCAACTCCATCGCCCGAATAAATAACACATCTCTCATAAATAATCATCCCCCTGAGAAATACTTCTATAATTCTTCCATGCCACATAGCAAAATTTGAACATCAACAGTCGATCAGCAAGGCGAGTACCACAATACCCATGAAGCATCCGTAAGTCAAACTCAGTGCGCCTTCTGAATATACACTCTCCTCAGGAAATACCAAATAGTAATAGCATTCATCTAGGCATCTGAAACCCTCCATGTTGTCTAAGAATTCATGACCTTCCCTTCAAAATTGAACCATTAACTTGCACATGCAAATCTTAATCCTACACAACAGACCTCATATATCATGCCATTGTATAATAAGTACGAGAATTTCATAATCAATCTCTGAGTCACCAGCAGAACACATACCCGATCAGCCAGAAACTTTCCGCTTGATCCCATCCAGAAGAAAATCACAATACGCAACATGCTCCTCACACCGATAGGAAATATCCATCTCAAACTATGGTAGACACAATCGAGAACTCTTCGAAACCCATTAACACGTAACCAAGCCATCAGAACTGAACCTCTCTAACTCAACCAAGCCATACAGGTCGCCCAACCCTAGAGTAGTGCCACCAATCACATGTAGAGACTCACCATATCGTAAGAACCAAAAGGACTGAGCATACAATTACAATACTGATCGAACCTACTGCCAAGTTGTCCTATTTCCTCCGAGTTTCTTCTGAATTACCTTCAAGTTAATACTCCTCCTTACTAGAACACCATGATCCTTAACCAAAACTCACCCCGCGAATCCTAGCATAGAACCACACCGCCCTAAGGCTCATAAGCCGCTGAATTCCCTCTTAAATACCCCAAAAGCACCACAACTGAGATACCCATTTTGAAAAGAACTTCTATGAGTCTAAAGTCATTTCCTTCACCCTTCTGATACCGAAATGTAAGATCCATAATGAAATAGAAATACTGCAAGTCTTGATACCATCCAATGTAAATCTCAGATCCTAGCCATATACTAATCCGGAATAACTCACAATTGCTACACATAAATCTTGAATGCATTAGAACTTTCTCGACAGTCATCCATTCTGCCCAAATTTCAGTTGCACCGCCCAAACGGGCTGAACGATATGTGCCCCATTAGCGCTATGACACCCAAAGAAGTAACCCCTCCTTAACGCAACCAAGCAAATTCCTACTCGATGCACACTACATCTGTCATGAATAACAACTCAAATCATTCCATGATTTCCATATACCCATAAAGTGTAATATCCAGAAATTCCTTTACTCGAGTCATCCTCGATCTCAACCTTTGCAAGTCAAAACTGATTCTCAAGTATGCCTTGAACCAAAACCGGTACAACACATAACCATGCAATCAAACTGTCGATAGCTGACTCCCCCACTTAGCTCAAATCCATAGAACAAAACAGTCGATGACTCACTATACTCATACTCTATTACTGCCATAATCCCGCACTGAAATTTAACTTAATCCTTCATAAGCTCATGTAAATAAAACCATATAATACCTCAAATCGTCTGCTAAGATCGCATTCATCTTCATGATGGCCAATTCAACTTCCTCGAGTGATCCAAACCACATCGCAACACACATAACCCACTGGTAGTAAGAAACTCTCCACACAACCATCATAAGGGTCACACCCCCTGTAGATTACTCCGCAGGTCATAACCCACTTGCTTAGCCTCAAACTAACATCTCTCTATACCCTTCACATCCACAACTACTATGCGTTCACTTAATCTTCTTGAGATTGAACCCATGGACAAGCCCAACAACAACAACAACACCAACAACAACCTAGTAATAATCCCACTAGTGGGGTCTGGGGAGGTAGAGTGTACACAGACCTTACCCCTATCCTGAAGGGTAGAGAGGCTATTTCCGAGAGACCCTCGGCTTAAAGACAAAAGATTTGTAACAACAACCAAAACCAGACAAATAATAAAAGCACCATAAGAGACAACAAATAAGTGGAAGGACCATAATTATGGTAATAATAGACATTGAAAAAAAAGTGTGATGGAACAAAAATCGCTAGCAATCCTATATAAAACACTATCAGACTAGCTAGAACAACGAGGAAAAAATGCGCAACTACCCCTACCTACAACCTAGTGCTCGACCTCCACACCTGTCTATCCAGGGTTATGTCATCGGAAATCTGAAGCTGCACCATGTCCTACCTGATCACCTCGCCCCAATACTTCTTAGGCGCCCTCTACCTCTCCTCGTACCTGTCAAAGCCAACCGTTCACACCTCCTAACCAGGTCATCTAGGCTCCTCCACCGCACATGCTCGAACAATCTAAGCCTCGCTTCCCGCATCTTGCTGTCAATGGGAGCCACGCCCACCTTCTCCTGAATATCTTCGTTCCTAATCTTATCCAGCCTAGTGTGCCTGCACATCCATCTCAACATCCTCATTTCCGCTACTGTCATCTTCTGGATATGAGAATTCTTGACTGGCCAACACTTAGCCCCATACAGCATGTCCGATCTAACCACCGCTCTATAGAACTTACCTTTGAGTTTCAGTGGCAACTTCTTGTCACACATCGACAAGCCCACGAGAATCTAATTCATTCCACAGTTAAGCAACATGAAAGATCCTTCAATATACTAATGGCTCGAGACTATACGTCACATCAAGACAAAAATCAAACACCCAATGTTCTCTTTACATCTCAAGCAACCTCTTCTAAACACCTTCGAACCACCGAACACATCCCGTAGTCACATCATACCCATCATATAGCCATCCAATCACTATCGAGCCACAAATTCCACTAATAGGACACTACCAGACTTATAAGTCCAAAAGCACGTGCTTACATAACCAAAATCCCCGTGCTCAAGCTACAGTCAAAACCCGGCCTCAAGTCCTTTAGACTGCCCCATCATCAGCACACGATATCAGATCTCGCACCCCGTCCAAGGAATCATAAGCCGTCGTTGCACAGTTGATACCGAGTGTTCATGTGTGTATACGAATGCGTGGAAGGAATTCAAAGAGTTATGCTTCAAGCTGAATCAATACCGCACGATAAGGAAAGGAAGATGGAAAGTTTATCCTAAATACCATGTAGCCTCTCGAAGATAGGTATGGACGTCATCATACGGATCCGCAAGACTCTACTAGACACTTGCTCATGACTTGTAGAACCTATGAACCTAGAGCTCTGATACCAACTTGTAACGACCCAAAATCCAACAAGTCGTGATGACACCTAACCCAACCCGCTAGATAAGCCAATTAACAACTATCCAATTCATATGAAATTTAATAAGATAATTAAGTAAAAGAAAATATCTGAATCTTATACATTCCTCAAGGACTGGTAGAACAAATCATGCGCGTCTAAGATTTAGAATTTACAAAGTTGGTATGAGATAAAGTACATCATCTGTTTAAAATATACATGAACAGATCTTTCATAAGTCTAGAGCTATCATGAACAAGAGGCAGCTATAACCGAAACGCAGGTACATCTTCAAATCCATTTCCCGTCGAACACAACAACATCAATATCCAACATCTGCACGGAAGGTGCAGAAGTGTAGTATGAGTACAACCGGCCCCATGTACTCAATAAGTAAAAACATAACCTTAGGTTGAAAGTAGTGACGAGCTGCAACAGAGGTCGGAGTCCAACACCAATAGCCAACAACAGTTCATAACAACATAATTATAATGGTAGAAGAAACATACTCAGATATAAGATGCTCATCTCGTTCACAGTTCCGGAAAAATAGCGATGCTTTTCAAGTATATCAGTTAAAACCCAACTCTTTTCCAAAATATTAGTAGGTTTGTAAAACTGTGATTTTTCCCCAAAATCTTTTCAACAGTAAATAAGATGTTTCATTTTTCAAATAGCATGAAGAAAGTATATCTCTATGCCTACATGTCACTATGCATGTGAATCATGAATGTCACCAAATCGAGTAGCAGAAAGAAATGTATCTCTATGCTTGTATCTCAAGTACGCATGTCAAATGCAATGTATCTCAGTGGTGAACTCATTTACTCACACTCTCAGAGTACTCAATCTCACTGTCTCACACTTTCCACTCATCATGCTCAATCACTCGACATGCTCAGTCACTCAGTAATGTATATGGCTAATCAAGCCCAGGGAAGATCCATCATATATATATATATATATATATATATATATATATATATATATATATCAATTGACAGTCAGTCACTCAATACTGTATAAGGCCAATCCAGCCCAGGGGAAGATCCATCCCCAAATATAAATAATCGGGCAAGATCTATGCCCAGGGATGTGTATAGACTCCGGAGTGGATCCTTCAGCCTAAGCTTTATAATAAGCCATCTTCTTTCTAAAGAGATTCGATTCGGAACTCTTATATGTCCAAGGTTCAATATTGAAATAATTTCAGTGATCCAGGCATAAATCAATAAAGCATGCAACGACGTGCAGCCCGGTCCCACAAATATCACTCACAATTAGGCCCTCGCCCTCACTCAGTCATCAAACTCTCCAATCTCTCGGGCTCACAATATCATAAAACTAGCCCAAAAATGATGATATGATGTATCAATAAATACCAACAGAGACTGAGTGTAACGACCTGACCGATCGTTTTGAGCTCTAGCGCGTCAATCAGCAGTTTGGGGCCATGAGCGGCTTCACTTCAGGTATGTCTCTATGCTCGTTCGAGGACAAATGAATGTTTAAGTGCAGGAGGATGTGACGACCCGGCCGGTCGTCATAAGAATTAACTCCCCGATCCCCTACTAACTGCTTCCCCCGAGTCTATTTCTGCTATTTTGATTTGCCGGGATGTTCGATTTTAAGTTTCGGAGAGTTTTGTGACACTTAATCCCTAAATGAGAGCTTAAGTTTTGGAAAGTTGACCGTAGTCGGAACAGTGTGAAGACGGCCTCGAAATGGAAATCCGATGGTTCCGTTAGCTCCATTGGGTGATTTCGGGTTTAGGGATGTGGTCGGATTGTGTTTTGGAGGTCCGTAGCTAATTTAGGCTTGAAATGCCGAAAGGTCGAATTTTGAAATTTCCAGTTCGATAGTGAGATTTTGATCCGAGGGTCGGAATGGAATTCTGAAAGTTGGAGTAGCTCCATAGTGTTGAATGTGACGTGCTTGCAAAATTTCAGGTCATTCGGACGAGATCTGATAGACTTTTTGATCGAAAGCATGTTTTTAGAGTTTTTGGAATTCATATGCTTGAATCCGATGAAAAATAGGTGTTTTGATGTTGTTTTGAGCGTTCCGAAGGTTGGAACAAGTTTGAATGATATTTTGGGATTGGTTGGCAGGTTTGGTTGAGGTCCCGGGGGCCTCGGGTATGTTTCGGATGCTCAACTGACCATTTTTGGACTTGGAAAGATTGAAGATTTTCTGTTGTTGTGTTACAGAGAAAACCTTCATCGCGTTCGCGAGAGGGTCTCGCCTTCGCGTAGAGAATCTGGGTGGAGCAGCTGAAATGTGCTTCGCGTTCGCGATGATGTCCCGCGTTTGCGAAGGTAAGGATCCATTGGTCTTCGCGTTCACGACATGGTCCCCGCGTTCGTGTAGGGTCTGCCCATGTAAGCTACGCGTTCGCGAGTAGACCTCACATTCGCGAAAGAGGAATTTGGTCGGCAGGACTTTTGTGCATCGCGTTCGCGAAGAAGAACGCGCCTGGGCAGATATAAGATTTCAAAATCGAGGGTTTAGCCATTTTTATCAAAACTTAAGCTTGGGAGCTCGGATTTGAGCGAGATTTGGAGGGACTTTCAGAGATATCGATTGGGTAATGATTCTTGACTCATTTTTTCTTGTAACCCATTAATCTAAACATGAATTCATCCTTTAATTTCGGAATTTGTATGAAAATTGGGGGAAAAGTTCCTAGACCAAGAAATTGAGTTTTGACTGGGGATTTGACATCATATTGGGATAATTTTAGTATGTTTAGACTTGTGAGAGTGTGAGGATTATGAAAATATAAATTTTACCCGATTCTGAGAAGTGGGCGCGAGGGGCATTTTGGTCATTTTTCCTAGTTTTGCGTATTAGCTTAGAATTTAATTGTAGAATCAGTTACTTGAAGTGTTATTTACATTATGAAATTTAATTGAATAGATTTGGGTCATTTGGAGTCGGATACTCATGGCAAGAACGTGGTTTCGGGTTGACATTTGAGCCAGTTCGAGGTAAGTGGCTTGTCTAACCTTGTGTGGGGGACCTTCCCCTTAGGTTTGATATATTTGGTAATTGAAATGCCTTGTACGTGAGGTGACGAGTGCGTACTTGTGCATATTGCTGCAAATCTGGTTTTCTTTAAGTACTCATTAGTATGTTTCTTCTCCTGCTTTTATTACGTGTACTATTAATCCTGTTGTTTGATTAGGAAAGCATGTCTAAGTGATTTAATTGCCTTAATTGTTCAATCTGTTTACCTGAACTCTATACAGCATGCTAGGCTAGAAGTATTTGTTGCCTTAATATGGAATTTCCCTTCTCTGAATATTTTCTTGCTGCTGCTGTGTATTTATATTGGGACTACGGATGTGGGATTCCGGTATCTCCTCCCTTGTCTGTTTACTTTGGGACTACAGGTTAGATTCCCGGTAGATCCCTCTGCACATTTACTTTGGGACTACGGGTTAGATTCCCGGTAGATCCCCCTGCAAATTTACTTTGGGACTACGGGTTAGATTCCCGGTAGATCCCCCTGCACATTTACTTTGGGACTACGGGTTAGATTCCCAGTAGATCCCCCTGCACAGATATATGGAACTACGGGAATGCACCCGGTAAATTCCCCCAGTACTGGGTATTTATATATGGGGACTACAGATTGGGATTCCGGTAGATCCCCCGCGCATTGATAGTTGGACTACGGGACGGTATCCCGGGAGATCCTTCGGACACATATATGATGGACTACGGGACAGTATCCCGGGAGATTTACTGGATAGTTGTAATTGGGATTACAGGACGGTATCCTGGAAGGTGCCCCGGTTGTTATCTCTATGTTGAGCTGTATTCTTTCCATGGTTCGTTTGTCTCTGTTCTAGTTGTTGTTGTTCTTCCAATTCTATGTTATTTCTTACTGTTGCACTTATTTATACTGTTTATTTCACACTGTTAACCCTTATATTTTATTTAACCTCAGTAGGGCCCTGACCTTCCTCGTCACTACCCGACCGAGGTTAGGCTTGGCACTTACTGAGTACCGCTGTGGTGTACTCATGCCCCTTCTGTGCATGTTTTTCATGTGCAGACACAGGTACTTTCGCTCAGTCTTATCATTTTTTTGAGGCGAGCCGCTTCTGTAGAGACTTCAAGGTATATCTGCCCGCAGACTGAGGAGTCCCTTTCTATTCTTGCTTTTAAGTATTAGCCCTTCTATATTTCTTTTCTTTGTTAAACAATCTGGAGTTAGAGTTATGTAGTACTTCTTAGCTTGTGATTCATGGGTTTCCGGGTCTTGGATTTATGTGTCGGTTTTGAGAGTTAAATATGGTGTACGCCGAGCGGCACATTTATACACTGGTTATTTCTTATTTCTGTTTTAAATTGTTTTACTTCGGCATATTTTGATTTCTTTTCCGCAATTTAGGCTTACCTAGTCGTAGAGACTAGGTACCGTCACGATGGTTCACGGAGGGCGAACCGGAGTCGTGACAAGTTGGTATCAGAGCTCTAGGTTCATAGGAGTCATGGATCACAAGCCGGTTTATTAGAGTCTCGTTGATCGGTACGGAGACGTCTGTACTTATCTACGAGAGGCTATGTAATTGTTAGGAAAAATTCTACTTCTTGATTTCCTCATCGTGCGACTTGATTCCTTGAGGCTTATGCCCTTGTTTCCTTCCTACTCAATCTTATACGACGCGAACCGCTTGTTATAAATCGAGAATTGAAGAATTGTAATGGTACTACAGATGTGGTGCGAGATGTTTCTCCCAGTATAGTTGGGTGAGCTATTGTTGTCGCCTTACGGAAAGATTTCTCTATCATTTCGGCTCGATAGTTGCGCTCCTAAGAGCTTGGAGGCTATGCACAGGTTGCTATGATGCTCGCGATTAGTTATCGCACAGTATTGACTTGATGGTAGGAGACTTGCCTATGTGTTGGGGCAGTGAATGAGTTGAAATGAAATCTACTCAGTGCACGATTTAGAGATATGATATTTCACTTCTGGCGGAGGAAAAGCAATTGGCCTATGAATGTCCAGATTTGGCGTGATGGAGTAACGAGACTTGGTAATTTCGAGCGTGGTGGAATTTTTTTATCTGCGATGTAGTGTCGACGTCCTCGATTGTATGTGTTAAGTTTTCCGGTGTTATGGTCTTGTGCAATTTGCCCTTGGGGTAGGATACTGTGAAATAATATTGGAGAAACGACTGTTGGATATCGTAGGGTGCGGTGGTTCAGGATTAAATTGGTGTTTCTAATGTCGACGGCTCGAGAAAGATGATCTCCGAAAAGGTTTAAAGTTAGTAGCAATTCGTGGGTTCAAGTGCTACGAAGATAGATTTTATTAAGGCAACAACTGAGCAGCAAAGGATGAGGAAAAACATGGGGAGTGTCGGGCGGTGGTTAAAATTTCTAGAAGGCCAGGTATAAGAAGCAAGGGTCGAGTGGTAGAGGGGTGAGTTCCGCCAAAGTGGGAGAGCGTCGGATTTGCATATGAGCTTTGTGCTAGGATGACTACGCACCTTAAGGAGAGTTTGGGACGACTTGGGAATTTTAGTGATTGATGATTTGGGTCTACAGATCTAATTTGAAGTATGAGCTATTATGCAGCAAGAGATTTGATATAACGGAAAGGAGCTACTTAAAATGAAGAAGGATACAACATAACTTTGAATTGGAAGGATGTTGCCGCATATTTATTTGATGTCCACAAGGGGTGAATGGACTTGTGCAGCTAGAGAGTGAGCTCGGATTTAGGATTTATGCCTTGTGTAGAGGCGGGTTTCAAGGGAAGTGATTCTGCCGGGTGCTTCGTCGAGAGGGTATTCATGTGCTAGAAGATTCATGGAGTTGATTATATTCGGGGCCAAGTCAGAGCTGGTGGCTCTCAACAACGGTCCTAGTGGATTCAAAGGGGCAAAGCGTAGTGCCTAATGATTTCGAGCCTACGGTTAAGAATCAAGCTTTGTAGCAGCTTATGAGAAGAGGCACATAATGTTCTATGATGTTTTGACTCGCAGTGTAGCATTGGGAGGTGTGAAATGGTTCGTGGGATTTGAGACAGCATGGTCTCGTGATTCAAGGTCACTTGGGATGAGTCTGGATGGAGTGTGTTATGTGTTGAATGGAGTTATTATTATTTCTAAGGCAATCAAGAATTAATTTGGAAGAAGATAGTTTGGTTAGCCATAGTTGAATTGGCATATTGGTGGTTGTGATCATTCCTTCAACGTGATCAAGTTATGCAAGTGATTTTGACGGCACGTGTGAGGTTTGTCGAGTGCCGTAATTGATGTTATTCAGAAGTATTCCACTGTTATGGCCTGTCATGTGTAGGCGGATCCCGAAAGGGCTATGGTGGCTTAGACCACTAATTAGAGAATTGCATATTCTACGGTTATGAGAATTCACCTGTGTGTTGCTATGGTTCTCCCGAAGTGAGTTAAGTGAAAAGTTTTATAAGATGAAGTGTTAATCTATTAGTGGTTACGGAGTTATGATGAAAATCGTGTTCTATCGTATATTGGCATGTTGGTGCAGTGTGTGGTATGGAATTTGAATTGAGGATCAAGGTTCCAGTTCGGTGTTGACAAGGATGTCGTATGCTCGGATGAGCAGTAAAGGAGTTTCGATGTTTAAAGTAAGTGGGTACCGTCTTCAGCGTCACCTGAGATTGGTGTTTTATGAAAAAGGCCTTGCATCCTGGTTATGGATTCTTGAATGCTTCTCAGTGTAGTGCGGCTGGTGGTATGGATACGCATATTTGTTGTCTGTTACGGAAGGTCCTGGGAGCGTGCCCCACAGGAAGATTGTATAAGTGTGGCATGTAGTCACTTGATTGATTGAAGATTTAAACCAATTAAGAAGACGCTGATGATATCATTAATTTGAGAATTTATGCTTGGAGGGCACTCGACTTATTGGGTTGTGGACCGTGGAGGATTGCCCCGCTTATGATGGTAGTTCTCGTGTTATGAGAAAAAGGGAGTTATTATGGACCTTCGAAAGGTTATTAGCCTAGTTCAGTGTGATCAGAATCAGCTTGAGATCTGTGGATGGATCTAAATGTGAATATGGGCTCTATATCAGGCCAGATGTGTTCATTTCAGCAATGCGCTCCTTTGGACAAGTAGTCGGGGTACTATTTCGTCGTCAGCTATTTCATGAAATGATATATTGCGCCGTATGAGTTGTGACGGCTTGATGAATTTCTTATGTGTTGAGGTTCCGCTTAGAGATGATGTTATATGAGCAGGATGGCTCTCGAGATTCAGATCGTATATCGCACATCAGTTGTGTTTGAGTTTTGTAGCCTATGGCACTATATGTCTCCCCAGGGATGGTATTATGCACTTAGAGTGCTTGTGACCGATATTCAGAATTTTGTTATAATGAGCAGTTTAGCTCGATTTATATCTCCTTATGTGAATTCTATGTGTGGATCGGGTGGCACGCCGTCATGGGTATGTTATTTGGATCGGGTTGCACGCCGCAACTGTGTGATGTTGAGTACAGTTTTCTATATGCTATTTTTGTATGCCTTGCTTCCTATTTTCTAAGGAAAGTTCATATTAGTGCGTGAGTTGAGTAGTTCCTTCTAGAGTTCGTTTTCCTTTTGTCACGTTCGAGTTCATAGCCTATTGGCACATTGTGGCATCATATGAGACTTTTGATCATGTCCGGGGTGGCTTATTGCCTGAGCGGTTCGTACTGGGTGAGACGAGATCATTGGATTTAGGATCAGTGCAATCTGATTATATGAAGTATATTAAGGAGCTAAGACCATTATTTGGTTCAGAATGAGGTGATGGTTCTTATCAGGAGTATAGACCCAATGATTTGTTGATTCGGTAGTTGGGTATGAATTTCTACACACCTCTTCCGTCTTGGCAGTATTGTAAGAGTTAGAGCAAGACCTATGTAGGTCATGAGGTGCAATGGGAACATCAGATTCGTGGAATTTCGACTAATTTGATCAGAGAATGTTATTGTGGCCTGTGAGTAAAGTGGTGCAAGGTGTGAATTCAGCTAAGGTATCCAGTCATGTTTTGGTGCCGCGGGTAGTTATTGATACGCTGAGCGTATGTTGGAACAGGCCTGACAGAGAATTCTGGATGTAGGAATTGGGCTCTAAGGCTTATTTGCTTAAGTGAAAAAAAAGATATCTTCAGATTGATCGAGCTAGGGTACCCAACTGAGTTGTGGTAGCAAGGGTAGGTGCTCGAGGTGTTAAACAGTGATTTCGGACAACCCCAACACAGTTCTTAGCACGTTCGAGGACGAACGTATGTTTAAGTGGGAGAGTATGTAACGACCCGACTGGTCGTTTTGAGCTCTAGCGCGTCACTCAGCAGTTTGGGGCCATGAGCAGCTTCACTTCAGGTATGTCTCTATGCTCGTTCGAGGACAAATGAATGTTTAAGTACAGGAGGATGTGACGACCCGGCCGTTCGTCTTATGAATTAATGCCCCTATCCCCTACTAACTTCTTCCCTCGAGTCTAGTTCTGCTATTTTGATTTGCCGGGATGTTCGGTTTTAAGTTTCGGAGAGTTTTGGGACACTTAGTCCCTAAATGAGAGCTTAAGTGTTGGAAAGTTGACCGTAGTCGGAACAGTGTGAAGACGGCCTCGGAATGGAAATCCGATGATTTTGTTAGCTCCGTTGGGTGATTTTGAGTTTAGGGGCGTGGTCGGATTGTGTTTTGGAGGTCCGTAGCTAATTTAGGCTTGAAATGCCGAAAGGTCGAATTTTGAAATTTTCGGTTCGATAGTGAGATTTTGATCCGAGGGTCGGAATGGAATTCCGAAAGTTGGACTAGCTCCGTAGTGTTGAATGTGACGTGCTTGCAAAATTTCAGGTCATTCGGACGAGATCTGATAGATTTTTTGATCGAAAGCATGTTTTTAGAGTTTTTGGAATTCTTAGGCTTGAATCCGATGAAAAATAGGTGTTTTGATGTTGTTTTGAGCGTTCCGAAGGTTGTAACAAGTTTGAATGATGTTTTGGGATTGGTTGGCAGGTTTGGTTGAGGTCCCGGGGCCTCGTGTGTGTTTCGGATGCTCAACGGACCATTTTTGGACTTGGAAAGATTGCAGATTTTCTGCTGTTATGTTGCAGAGGAAACCTTCATCGCGTTCGCGAGAGGGTCTCGCTTTCGCGTAGAGCATCTGGGTGGAGCAGCTGAAATGTGCCTCGCGTTCGCAATGATGTCCCGCGTTCGTGAAGGTAAGGACCCATTGGTCTTCGCGTTCGTGACATGGTCCCTGCGTTCGCGTAGGGTCTGCCCGTGTAAGCTACGCGTTCGCGAGTGGACCTCGCGTTCGCAAAAGAGGAATTTGGCCAGCAGGACTTTTGTGCATCGCGTTCGTGAAGAAGAACGCGCCTGGGCTGATATAAGATTTCAAAATCGAGGGTTTAGCCATTTTTGTCAAAACTTAAGCTTGGGAGCTCGGATTTGAGCGAGATTTGGAGGTATTTTCAGAGATATCGATTGGGTAACGATTCTTGACTCATTTTTGCTTGTAACCCATTAATCTAAACATGAATTCATCCTTTAATTTCGGAATTCGTATGAAAATTGGGGGAAAAGTTCCTAGACCAATAAATTGAGTTTTGATTGGGGATTTGACATCGGATTGGGATAATTTTGATATGTTTAGACTCGTGAGAGTGTGAGGATTATGAAAATATAAATTTACCCGATTCCAAGACGTGGGCCCGAGGGGCATTTTGGTCATTTTTCCTAGTTTCGCGTATTAGCTTAGAATTTAATTGTAGAATCAGTTACTTGAAGTGTTATTTATATTATGAAATTTAATTGAATAGATTTGAGTCATTTGGAGTCGGATACTCGTGGCAAGAACGTGGTTTCGGGTTGACATTTGAGCCGGTTCGAGGTAAGTGGCTTGTCTAACCTTGTGTGGGGGACCTTCCCCTTAGGTTTGATATATTTGGTAATTAAAATGCCTTGTACGTGAGGTGACGAGTGCGTACTTGTGCAAATTGCTGCTAATCCGATTTTCTTTTAGTACTTATTAGTATGTTTCTTCTCCTCCTTTTATTACTTGTACTATTAATCCTGTTGTTAGATTAGGAAAGCATGTCTAAGTGATTTAATTGCCTTAATTGTTCAATCTGTTTATCTGAACTCTGTGCAACATGCTAGGCTAGAAGTATTTGTTGCCTTAATATGGAATTTCCCTTCTGTGAATATTTTCTTGCTGCTGCTGTGTATTTACATTGGGACTACGGATGTGGGATTCCGGTAGCTCCTCCCTTGTCTGTTTACTTTGGAACTACGGGTTAGATTCCCGGTAGATCCCTTTGCACATTTATTTTGGGACTACGAGTTAGATTCCCGGTAGATCCCCCTGCACATTTACTTTGGGACTACGGGTTAGATTCCCGGTAGATCCCCTGCACATTTACTTTGGGACTACGGGTTAGATTCCCAGTAGATCCCCTTGCATAGTTATATGGAACTACGGGAATGCACCCGGTAGATTCCTCCAGTACTGGGTATTTATATTTGGGGACTACAGATCGGGATTCCGATAGATCCATCACGCATTGATAGTTGGACTACGGGACGGTATCCCGGGTGATCCTTCGGACACATATATGATGGACTACGGGGCAGTATCCCGGGAGATTTACTGGATAGTTGTAATTGGGACTACAGGACGGTATCTTGGAAGGTGCCCCGGTTGTTATCTCTGTGTTGAGCTGTATTCTTTCCATGGTTTGTTTGTCTCTGTTCTAGTTGTTGTTGTTCTTCCAATTCTATGTTATTTCTTACTGTTGAACTTATTTATACTGTTTATTTCACACTGTTAACCCTTATATTTTATTTAACCTCAGTAGGGCCCTGACCTTCCTCGTCACTACCCGACCGAGGTTAGGCTTGGCACTTACTGAGTACCGCTGTGGTGTACTCATGCCCCTTCTGCGCATGTTTTTCATGTGCAGATCCAGGTACTTTCGCTCAGTCTTATCATTTTATTGAGGCGAGGCGCTTCTGTAGAGACTTCAAGGTATATCTGTCGCGTCCGCAGACCGAGGAGTCCCTTTCTATTCTCGCTTTTAAGTATTAGCCCTTCTGTATTTCTTTTATTTGTTAGACAATCTAGAGTTAGAGCTATGTAGTAGTTCTTAGCTTGTGATTCATGGGTTTCCGGGTCTTGGATTTATGTATTGTTTTTTAGAGTTAAATATGGTGTATGCCGAGCGGCACATTTATATATTGGTTATTTCTTATTTCTGTTTTAAATTGTTTTACTTCCGCAAATTTTGATTTCTTTTTCGCAATTTAGGCTTACCTAGTCGTAGAGACTAGGTACCGTCTCGATGGTTCACGGAGGGCGAACCAGGGTCGTGACACTGAGATATGATATGTGATGAATAAATATGTCTGAGTACGGAACTTCAATTTAAACATATAATTCAACAACGGAAATGATCTCAGTGGGTCCCAATAATACGAACATATGCCTAAGCATGATTTTTAGCATGAATTACAGCTCAGGTATTCTAACACATAGAGTACAATGAAAATATCCAGAGAAGATAGCTACAAAGTTCCATGGAATGGACTAAATCATAATTCAAACGATGCACGCCCACACGCCCGTCACCTACCATGCACGTCACCCAAACATCAATCACATAATACACAATTCGGGATTTCATACCTTCAACACCAAATTTAGAAGTGTTACTTACCTTGAACAAGCCAAATCCGATACCGAGCAAGCCAAACAATGCACCAAAATGTCATCTCGCGCGTACCGACCTCAGAACGGCTTGAAACTAGCCAAAAGCAACTCAAATATATCAAATAATTCCAAAGGGAACAAACCCAATCGATAAAGGTAGAATCTTTAATCAAAATTGCGAAATCAACCAAAATGTCAAATGCGGGCCCGCGCATCGGATTCGACAACTCATTTAATTACGAGTCCAACCATACTAGTTTCACCCAAATCCGACTCCGGATAGATGTTCAAAATTCAAAAAATCATTCTATGAAACTTTGAACAAAAACTCCTAATTTTCTCTTTAAAATTCACAATCTGGTTACCAAAAATGAAATTAGATTCACGAAATAGAACCAAAACCGAATAGAGAACACTTACCCCAATTCATATGGTAAAAATTACACAAAAATTGCCCAAATCCGAGCTCCCCAACTCAAAATATGACCAAATGAACAAACCCTCGATATTAAATATTTTTTTACCAGCTGTTCTACCTTATTTTGTACGCCAAACGATCTCGAAACTCACTTTTATGCCTTCAATAGATTTCTTGTGAAATTTCAGTCAATTTAGGCTTTTGAATCACCCAATTTGGCCTTAAAATGAGGGAGATATGATGTTTTGAATTTTTAAATGAAGTCTGAAAATTTAAAGGATAAAAAATGACATTTTCGTAATTATTTTATACCAGAAAATCAGCAACGAAAGAATTTTCGTTTTAGCACCAAAAAACTCATTTGGAACATCCTAGACATAAACCATATATGCGTTTCAATCATAAAACACTCTAAAAACTTGCTCGCGTACTCAAAACACCGAAAAGATGTCATTTTGACCAGATATTGACCATGGTCAAACTCCAAATCCTTAACTTAACTAGTTTCTCAACCAATGATCCAAAATACACCCGAGCCCCTCGGGACCCCATCCAATCATACCAACAAGTCTTAAAACACGATACAAACTTATTCGAAGCTTCAAATCACATCAAATAACATAAAAACCCATGAATCATACCTCAAATTATACTTAATAAACTTTTGAAACTTTCAGCTTGCAAAACTTGTGCCGAACCATATTAAATCAACTCGGAATGACCTCAAATTTTGCACACAAGTTTCAAATGGCATAACGAAGCTTTTCTGAGTTCTGGAACCAAAATCCGAACCTGATATCACCAAAGTCAACTTCTGGTCGAACTTATGAACATTCCAAAACTCCAAATTGCCAACTTTCGCCAATTAACGCTAGAACCTTCAGGAAACATTCAAATGCAAATCCGGGCATACAACCAAGTCTAAAATCACCATCCGGACCTAACGATACCATTAAAACTCCGATCTGGGGTCAAATACATGAAAGTGAAACTTGGTCAACTCCTCCAACTTAAAGCCTCAATCATGAAGTTTATTCTTCCAAATCGATTCCGAACAATCTGAAAACCAAAACCGACGATTCATACAAGTCATAATACATCATGCGGAGATGCTCATGCCCTCAAACTACCGAGCAAAGTGAAAATGCTCAAAACGACCGGCCGGGTCGATACAACGCCAAAAGAAAAATTACACCAATTCATCAAAGATCAAATTTGTACTCGCAACTAAAATTGACTGATTTGATTCTTCACGTTTACATTGATAATCAGTGTTTGAGTCCATTAGTAAAATAATTTATTGTTTAAAAATAAATATTATTGACAACTACCTAAAGAAAATATTTTGAATTATAAAATCACCAAATTCTTGTTATCCTAATATTATCATACTTTTCTCCTGAATCAATTTTAAGATGTAGACGTTAAATACTCCACCAAATTAGAGGGCACTTCTATTAATTATTATTTAACAATAAATAACTTAAATTTCAAAGCATGTCGATTTTAATAAAAATAAATACTTCTTAAAAAGTTTATGATGCAGAATATGGAACAGTGACTTTATTAGAAGTGTTTGGTCCTCCTTTGTTCTTGAATGAATTCATATAATACGTTCTCAAACTAAATAAATATGGTTCAAATAAAAAAGGGAAAGGAAATCAAGTTATTTAAATTAATATGAGTACTTATCAGCGTTGTTGTCCAAACATAAATAGGATTATAGGCATACCTGGTCCAAAAAGAAGTATGTCTATGTCTGACAAGTAATTAATTACTAATAGGATTAAGAAGGCATTTAGGATCCAAAAGGTAATATGTTTAGATGGCTGCGTGGTCCTAATAAAGGTAATTGGTATTCCTTTAGGTTATTGGTTTACATGGCTAACACGTAGTATTCATGTATATCCTAAAACTAATAGGATTATAAGGCTAATGTCTAGAGCTCCAGTTGTATCCTTTTTATTATGAGTTATTATGAAAAGGATATTTTTATAAACTAACATTTTATTCGTGCTTTTATAATAATATAAATATAGATTATGTTTAAAAATAATAATGCATTAAAATGTTTTACCTTCAACTTTGGGTGGATTCAGATGGAAACGGTTATAAGTAACTCCAAATATACTCTACTATTAGAAACAATTTTCGGTAATAAATCACCAAGATATATTTTCTTATAATTTTTTGTTTATATATATCCTTGTGATATTTGAGTCAAATATTAGTCTATATATTTTCAAAAACTTGTATTATACTAAACTTTTTTTTTTCTTCCTGATTTTATGTCTTTTTAACTGTAATTTTTTGTTAGCAATTCAGTATTCGTTTAAAGACAGAACAATATGTGTGTTTTTGTAGAAAGTGTATTGAGAGTGCACAGCTTGTGTAATTGCAACCTCTGCCCAGTAAATGCAAATCTTACTTGAGTAACATTTAACTTAAACAAGCTCTTTTAGTAAAACATGTACTCCACAAAGATATAATGTCACGATCCAAAATCCACTAAGAGTCGTGATGGCGTCAGACACCATTGTCAGGTAAGCCAACACTAAATAACTAGTAACTTCTCGTTTTACATATTTCTGAATTCATTTCTTTTATACATTTAAACAATAAAGAATAAATCCACTAAATAAATAATGATATCTTTAACAATTTCAAAATACTAACTAATCCAATAGACATCCCAGAACCCGGTGTCACAAGTGCATGAGCAATTACTCAGGAATCGAATAAAGTACAATAACTGTCCGGAATAGAAATTGGAAAGAGAGTAAATACAATACGCTGAAAGAGACTATACTGGCTGCGGACCGCATCGAGAAATGCAGCTCACCTAGTTCTCGTATCATTCATGCTGCTACGCCCAGTAGGCCACTAGAAATACATGTGCCTGTGCAATAAAAATGCACAACAAGTGTAGCATGAGTACGAAAAAAACGTGTACTCAGTAAGTATCCCGTCTAATCTCGAAAGAGACGAGAGGTCGACTTCGACACTTACTAGTGGTCCAATAATGATACGTAAAAGATATAATAAATCGAGAATTTTTATAAACATGATTGTAATTCAATAGAATGAAGCAAGTAAGCAATTCTTTCTTTTATAGGAAATTCCCAAATTCCTTTTCAACATTTATACATTTCTCAAGCCGGGAAGAAACAATATCACTTCAATAAATTTCAAGGCAAGCAATACAAGCATGTGCACTGCCAGAGGGTCGAATGACGCGAACCATAGATGCATCTATTTAATCTACCGAGGCGTTTGGCCCGTTCCACAATAGATAAACACATTCAACGGTCAAATCAATAATTCATCAAGGAGCAATTATTCAGGAAAAGGTAAGTTTCTCTTTTAAAAGCCAAAAAATGATATCTAGCCTTTTAGAAATTCATTTACACGTTCGATATGTTTTAAGCATTTTTAAATTTGTCAACAAGGTTGCAAATATTATAAGTAAAGCATGCTTTTGAGCCCTAAACTACCCGGACGTAAGCATAATAGCAGCTACGCACGGACTCTCGTCACATCGTGCGTCCGTAGCCCCCACAAATAGGAGCACATAACCAATTGACTCACCTATGGGGACAATTCCTTCTTACAAGGTTAGAAAGGTGACTCACCTCGCTCCGAATATCCATTACCGGTATTCCACGCCCTTCCAAAGACTCAAATTGATGCACAATGCTCCAAAACTATCCAATAATTATGCAAATCCATTAATATATGTTCAATTACTCATAATAATCCAATTTATAACAATTCCTAACCCCGATCGAAAAGTTGGCAAAAACGCCCTCGGGCCCACGTGCGGGGATTCCGAAATTTTTCGAAGATAAAATTTACTCATAACCTCACGAACTCAAATATATAATTTACCCTCAATTACGTGTCCAAAATAGCGGTCAAAATTCAAGAATACTATTTTCTAGGTTTTCCCTAAAACCCCAAGTTTTTCACAAATTTTCATGCTCAAATCCATATACGATCATGTATTTAACTCAAAACTAACATAAACCACTTACCTAATGCTTGATGGTGAAAACGGCACCTCAAAGTTGCTCCAAAATCGGCTCCCATGGAAGAATGGAGTGAAATGAGCCCAACCCTCGCTTTAAAGAAACCTCACTGCCCAGTGATTCTCGCACTTGCGGTCGCTTGACCACTTTTGCGGTTCCGCAGGTGCGGTATAGTCTGCTTCTGCGATCCTCCTCCAGCCTCTCCACTTCGCATCTGCGCCTTCTTCACCGCAAGTGCGGTCCCGCTTCTACGATGGGGTGGCCGCATCTGCGGTCCCAGCACTTCCAGCCAAAGTCGCATCTGCGACCCTCATGGCCGCTTGTGCGGCTCCGCACCTGCGGCTAAAACCTTGCAAGTGCGGTTACACCAGATAACAGCTGCTTCAACTCTTCATCAAATTCCAAATTTGCTCCGTTAACCATCCGGAATCCACCCGGGCCCCCGGGACCCCGTCCAATTACACCAACCAATCCCAAAATACATTCCGGACTTGCTCGAGGCCCCAAATCATATCAAACTATGCTAAAATCATGAATCGACCTCCAATCCAAGCTTAATGAACTTTAGAATTTCAAACTTCTACATTCGATGCCGAAACCTATCAAATCTCGTCCGATTGACCTCAAATTTTGCACACAAGTCATATTCGACATTACGGACCTACGTCAACTTCTGGAATCAAAATCCGACCCCGATATCAAAAAGTCCACTTCCGGTCAAACTTCTCAAAAACCTTTAAATTTCTATCTTTAGCCAAATGACTCCAAAATGACCTACAGACCTTCGAATTCACTTCCGATCGCGCTCCCAATACCAGAATCACCATACGGAGCTATTCTCTGACTCGGAATCCCAAACGGACATTGATAACATTGATATGCACTTCAACCCAGACTTATGAAAATCTTCCAAAAATGTTAACTTCCACAATAGGTGCTGAAACGTTCCTGGGTCTTACAAAACCCGATCCGGACATACGCCCAAGTCCGAAATCATCATACGAACCTGCTGGAACCTTCGAGTCCTGATTCTGAGGTCGTTTACTCAAAGTCCAATCTTAGTCAATTCTTTTATTTTAAAGCTTCCGAAATGAGAATTCTCCTTCCAAATCAACTCCGAACTTCCCGGAATTCAATTTCGGCCATGCGTACAAGTCATAATACCTGAAGTTGAAGCTACTCAGGGCCTCAAACCGCTGAACGATACGCTAGAGCTCCAAACGACCAGTCGAGTCGTTACATTTTTCCCACTTAAATATATGTTCGTCCTCGAACGTGCTAAGAACTGTGCTAGAGTTGTCTGAAATCACTGTTTAACACCTCGTGCACCTACCTGTGCTACTACAACCCAGTTGGGCGCATTAGCTCGATCAAATCTAAAGATAACCTCTTCCATTTAGGCCAATAAGCCTTAGAACCCAGTTTCAACATTTGAGATTCTCTTCCAGGCCTGCTTTCAGCATTTGAACACCGTATCAATCACTACGCAATGTACCAGAACATGACTGCATACCTTTGCCGAATTCTCACCATGCACCACATCATCCGCAGGACCATAATAACATTCGCTGATCATAATAACCGACATTCCCCGAGTCTGATGCTCACAATGCACCTCATTGACATGTATAAGTCTTGTTCCAATTCTTACAATACTGCCACGACGGAGGAGACGCGTAGAAATTTATAACCAACTACCAAGTCAACAAATCATTGAGGCTACACTCCTGACAAGGACATTACCTCATTCTGAACCACATAATGATCTTTTCTCTTTAATATACTTCATACAATCTGATTGCACTGATCCTAGATCCAATAACCTTGTCTCACACAGTATTGAACTCTCAGGTAACAAGTCACCCCAGACACGACCAAAAGTCTCATATGATTCCACAATGTGCCAGTAGGATACCAACTCGAACGTGATACATAAGAAAGACGAGCTCTGGAAGGGACTACTCCACTCATGCAGCTAATATGAACTCTCCTCCGAAAATGGAAACAAAACACACATAATAGAACATAAGGGACTATAATTATCATCACACTATTGCGGCGTGCAACCCGATTTGCACATAAAATTCACATAAGGAGATACACATCGAGCTAAATTGCTCATTACAACAAAATACCGAATATCGGTCTCAAGCACGCTAAGTGCATAATACCATCCCTGAGGGGAAATTGTGATGACCCAAACGGTCATCACTTGTTTTAAATTAAATTCTATGACTCCGAGGCCTTGAAAACCTCATTTAGAGTCACCTCGATTTGCGTGCGCAGTCTGGGCGCGTAGCTAGGAAAGCTTAAATGAGAAACTGTGTGAAAAATGATAAGTTTTAACTATAAAATGAATTAATATGACTTTGGTCAACATTTTGGGTAAACGGACCCGGACCCGTGATTTGACGGAATCGGAGGGTCCGTAGGAAAATATGGGACTTGGGCGTATGCCCGAAATCGAATTTCGAGGTCCCGAGCCCGAGAAATGAATGTCTAAAAGAAATTGTTTAAGGAAATTTGAAATGAAATTTGATTAGTACGTGTTGGTATCAGACCCGTATTTTGGTTCCGGCGCCCCGTACAGTTCTTATATATGATTTAAGATGTTTATGTAAAATCTGGTGAAAAACGGACGTCGTTTGACGTGATTTGGACCTAAATTGGAAAATTTGATATTTTGAGAAGTTTGAAAGAATTCATGGATTTTGAGGTTTAATCCGATGTTTATGATGTTATTTTTGCGATTTGATCGCGCGAGATAGTTCGTAGGATGTTTTTGAGGTTGTGTGTATAATTTGTTTGGAGCCCCGAGGGCTCGGGTGAGTTCTGGATAGGCCACGGGTGCATTTTTTAACTTTGAAAATTTGCTGGTGTTTCAGACTTGCAGGCTTCAATATTGCAAAGCCTGTCTCGCAAATGCGAGATCGAAATTGCGAGCCTGCTATCGCAAAAGCGAGAGGTGACCTGGGCAACTTCCTTCGCAAATGCGAAGTCTATGTCGCAAATGCGACGCTCGCTGAAATCCTCTATGATCGCAAATGCGAGGACGCCCTTCGCAAATGCGATGTACGCTGGGATGGCTTGAAGTCGCAAATGCGACTATTTGTTCGCAAATGCGAAAAGCCCAGACTTCCTAAGAGTTCGCAAATGCGAACATGGTTTCACAATTCCCATATCTGCAGAGGTCAGGGTTCGCAATTGTGAACCCCTGTTCGCATTTCCCATAACTGAGACCTGTATTTTTGTTATGCTTAGCCGATTTTGAGTCATTTTTAACATCTTTTCAAAACACAAACTCCTTTGGGCGATTTTCCAAGAATAAGTCTTCTTCCAAATCGATTGTAAGTTAGTTTTTACTCATTTCCTTCAATCATTTACATCTTTTAACATGATTTCACTAAGGTCACAGTCTTGGCATGACAGTCCATGATAGCGTGGTAAGGTGATAACCAGTCCATCCCCAATATAATATCGAAGTCAACCATGTCTAACAACAACAAATCTACACGAGTCTCAAAACCCCCAATCACCACAATACAAGAACGATGGACTCGATCGACCACAATAGAATCACCCACCGGTGTAGACACATAAACAAGAACACTCAATGCATCACTAGGCATGACCAGGTACGGTGCAAAATAAGATGACACATACGAATACGTAGACCCTGGATCAAATAACACAGAAGCATCTCTATCACAAACCAGAACCGTACCTATAATAACTGCATCTGAAGCCTCAGCCTCGGGCTCGGCCTGAAGAGCATAACATCGGGGCTGGGCCTCACCACCCTGAACCACATCTCTGGGTCGGCCTGCTGCTGGCTGGCCTCCACCTCTAGCGGCCTGAGCTCCACCTCTAGTACCTCTACCCCCACCTCTAGCTGGCTGGGCGGGCTGTGAAGATCTGGTGCCTGTACCAAGGCACGAGAACCCTGATGCCGAGAGCTGCTCGGTGCTCGAGGGCAAAACCTGGCAATGTGACCCGGATCACCACAAGTGTAACAAGCCCTCGGCTGCTGAGACTGTTGGCCCTGGCGGCCTGAATGAATCAAAGATTTTCATGGGGGAAATTGGGTGTTTTGGGTAGAACCTAGGTTTTTCAAAAATTGGGGATTTGGACCTCAATTTGAGGTCCGATTTCAAAACAAATTATATATTTAAGTTCGTGGGGGAATGGGTAATCGGGTTTTGGTTCGAACCTCGGGTTTTGACCACATGGGCCCGGGGGCTTTTTTTTAACTTTTTGGGTAATACTTTGGAAAACTCATTTTAATGCATTGGGGTTGATTTATTTAGCGTTTATTGATGTAATTAAGTAATTTGTGATTAGATACGAGCGAATTGGCGGTGGAATCAAGGGGTAAAGCTATAATTGAGACTTGAGTTGTGTTCAAGACATCGAGGTAAGTGTTTGGTCTAACCTTAGCTTGAGGGATTAGGAGCTGAGTCTTATTTGCTATGTGGTAATTGTTGAGTACGACGTATAGGCATGGTGACGAGTATCTATACGTTGGTTTCAAGCATGACCGTGAGTCTTATAATGTGATTTTCATGATTTCGTTGAACAATCTATGCTTTAGAAGTGATTTCTAATTGTTGTAAAAGATAAGGAAGTAATTGTGACTTTTGTACATTTTGGAGCAATGGCTCAAGTTATATTACGAATTTGTGAAAGTAAGTGAGTTGATCGAACCCTTTGGAGCATTGGCTCAAGTGGTAAAGCGAGTTGTGAAGTAAAAGTGAAAAGAGAAAGAGTTATTAAATTGTTCCCTTACCGGGATATTATTGTTTATTTGGTTATCTCCCTTGCCGGGATGTGGATATTATTGGTGTTGTTCCCTTGCCGGGATTTAATTGTTGACTGGTTGCTCCTTTGCCGGGATTCTTATTGCAATTTTCCTTTATTTCCTTGCCCTATTGTTTGTGATTGTTGTTTGGGTGAGGAAGAGCGTTAAAGGACGAAGGGTGATGCCGTGCCGCACGATGTACCATTCCGTGCCTATTATATTGATTCTTATGGTGAGGACGAGAGTAAAAGCACGAAGGGTGATGCCGTGTACTTGTCCTTGATTTCCCTGATTCTTGCTGATAATTGAGTTGTGTTGTTCTTCACGTCATTTTACTGATTTTCTGTTGTTACTTGACTTTATGGTGATGTCATTGTTTCCCTTTCCCTAATTGCTTTGTAATTGTTGCTTGGGTGAGGAAGAGTGTAAAGCACGAAGGGTGATTCCGTGTATTGTTTTGGTGAGAGAGTGTTAAAGCACGAAGGGTGATGCCGTGCACTTATTGCCGTTTGTTATGATTTCTTGTTGTTATCAGTTCAAGTGCATTAATTGTCTTATTCCACTATTTACTGTTATTCTTTATGTTGACATTTTCCTTTATCGTGTTACTTGTTATTATTGGATCAAGGGATCCTTGCGAAATAATATGCCTTGAATTTATGCTATAATTGCTACATGTTTATGTGACTTAATTGCTACTTGACATTTAGCATACTCAATATTAAATTGCCTAATTGCTCCTTAAAGCCATAATTTATTGCTACTTGTCATTATTTGTTTTCCTCAGTAAATCATAATTATTGTGTACTTGTTGTCTTATGAATTCGTATTAATTGTTGCTTTTGTTAGAGTAAACTTCATTTGGAAGAACTGTTGATATAAGGAAATGGGAGCGGGTGGTACGCCTACCACGAGATTTAATAGAATGGGAGCGGGTGGTAAGCCTACCACGAGAGTTAATGAAATGGGAGCGGGTGGTACGCCTACCACGAGATTTAATGAAATGGGAGCGGGTGGTACGCCTACCACGAGATTTAATGAAATGGGAGCGGGTGGTACGCCTACCACGAGATTTAATGAATTGAGAGCGGGTGGTACGCCTACCACGAGATTTAATGAAAAGGGAGCGGGTGGTACGCCTACCACAAGATATGAGAAATGGGATCGGGCTGCACGCCAGCAACGAGTTATGAACTGAGAGTGAAATCTGCCTTTGTTTTCCTTATCCTTGTTAGAAGTTAAAATTTTGGTTTCCTGATTATTCTCTTGAGATTCTGCTTTATCTGTTATTTCCCGAAGCATGTTTCCCCCTCCCATCTTTATTTGTTTATTTCTGCTTTACTTTCCACTGTATATTGTGCAACTGCACAGGTTTATTTGGTGGTCTGGTCCTAGCCTCGTCACTACTTCACCGGGGTTAGGCTAGGCACTTACCAACACATGGGGTCGGTTGTGCTGATACTACACTCTGCACTCTTTTGTGCAGACCCCAGTGTTGTAGATTTCAGACCGCAGTGAGATTGCTGGATCTTATTCATCAGGCGACCCGAGGTAGTCCTACAGGCGTTCGCAGGCCCTGGCGTCTCCTTTCATCTACTTTCCTGTTTCTTTCATGTATTTTCAGAGACAGTGTTGAATTTATTTCTTTCAGACCTTTATGTGTAGTATTCTTAGACTGTCTGTGAAACTGTGACACCAGTTCTGGGTAGTCGAGACTCAAATAGTTGTATTAGATATTCATGCTCAGATAGCTTATTGTTTTTCTTCCGCTTATATTAAATTCCGCTGTTAAATGTTATACCTTCATAATTGTTAAAGGATATAAAATGGGTAAAAAGTTAAATTATTCAAATGATTGGCTTGCCTAGCTCATATTAGTAGGCGCCATCACGACTCCCGAGGGTGGGACATCCGGGTCGTGACAGACATATAGCGCCATAAGCTCACAAACGCAAGCACAACTGAGGTGCGATATATGTTCTGAAACTAAAGAGCCATCCTGCTCACATAACACCATCGCTATGCGGAACCTCAACACATAAGAAAATTATCGTGCCATTCAAAACTCACACGGCACAATATAGCATTACATGAAATAGTCGACGACGAATTAATATCCAACGTCCAAATACTCCTCCAAAAGGAGAGCTATGCTTAAATGAACACATTCGGCCTAACATAGAGCCCATATTCATATTTAATTCCATCCACAGACCTCAATCCGATTCAGATCGTACTGAACTAGGCCAATAATCTTTTCTGGGTCCATAATAACCCCTTTTTCCCATAACACACAGGAACAACCATCATAACCGAAGTAGTCCTCCACAGTCCACAACCCAATAAACCGAGTGCCCTGCTGGCATAAATTCTCTAATTAACGATATCACCACAATCTTCATACTTGGTTTCATTCTTCAATCAATCAAGTGACTACATGCCACGATTATACAATCTTCCCGTGGGGAACGCCCCACGACCTTCCATAATAGATAGCAAGTATGCACATCCATACCACCGGTTGCACTAATGCTAAAAAGCGATCAAGAATCCATAACCAGGATGCAAAGCCTCTTTCACAAAACACCGATCTCAGGTGACGCTGAAGACAATGTCAGCTAACTCTAATCATTCAAAACCTTTCATGTTCATCCGAGCTCGTGACATCCTTGTCAACACCAAACCGCAACCTGGATCCTCACATTCAAATTTCATACCGCTCACTGCACCTAACAAGCCAGCATGCGATAGTACAAGAATTTCATCACAACTCCTGAACCACTAACATGGTAAACACTTCCTCACGTGGAAACTTTTTACTTAACTCATTCCAAGAGAACCATAGCAACACACGAGTGAATTCTCATAAACGTAGAACATTCAAATCCTCAAGTAGTGGCCTAAACCACCACAACCCTTCCGGGATCCGCCTACTCATAACAGGCCATAATACTTGAATACTTCCAAACAATATCAATTACAGCGGCCGTCAAGCCTCGCATGAACCGCCATCACTAAGCCAATTCAACCATGGCAAACCAATCTATCTTCTTCTAATTCATCCTTAACTTGCCTTAGAGATAATAATAGCTCCATTCCTTACATCACCAACCTGAATCCGCACTCACCTTGAGTGACCCCATTTCGCGAGACCACCCTGTCTCCAAACCTATGAATCGTTTCATACACTTCTTGCACGCACATTCGCATCTTCAACTGATAGATCCGTTCTGATAATTCCTTTACAAATCCAAATGCTACACTGCAAGTCAAAACATCATAGAACATTCTAAGCCTCTTATCATAAGCTGCTACAAAAGCTTGATTCTTAACCATACTGCGGGCTTGAACCCTTAGGCACCGCATTTTTGACCTTTGAACTCACTAGGACCGTTATTGAGAGTCACCCACTCTGACATGGTCTCGAATAAAATCAACTAAAAGGCTCCGCTAGAACATGACCACCCTCTCAGAGAAGCACCCGGCCGAATCACCTTCCTTGAAACTCACTTCTACGCGAAGCATAATTCCTCAGTCTTCCTAATGCCTGAACGTGAGCCAATAAGGCCAGCTATAGCACACTCTTACCAATTCCTTTGCTCAAATTGCCACTTATGTTCTTTTCCCCTTAGCCAGACTAACTTACCAATACGCCGATAACCCGAAACCACACAAAATGATAACTATACAACCCAATCGTAGGCGGTGGGACTCTCCAACTTAGCTTGAAACCACCATTACACAACTCCGGAACCCGCCAAGTTCATTATATCTTACTGACATAACCTTGCGCAATCAAACCGCCGAATTCCAGGAAATCCTTCTGTAAAACCCTTTATGAATACTCTGAGTCATTAACCACATTCACTTAACTGATCTCCTTACCGTAGCCGGTAGAATCCTTCGCAGAAGCTTTGCCAATTACACGACCATTGATCTGCTCACAAGAGACAGCCCAACTGTGGAAACTACGCGCCGACATCTTCCAACGTCGCTGCACGGGGTACATTCACTAGGACTTCAATAACCCATCATGAGTCCGTACTCATTCACCAATTGTACTAGTCCATTCACTTCTTATGGGCATCAACTAAATGAGCGATAATATCTTCAAATTCAAAATCATGTTGTATCGTTCTTCGTATCAAGCAACTCCCTTTCTGTTGCATCCAATCTCCCCGTATAATAGCTACTATTTCAAATTAAGCCCGTGGACCCAATGACTGTCCACTAAAATTCCCAAATCACTCTAAACTTTTCCTCAAGGCGCGTAGTTATACTGCCACTAAACCCATATGCTACTCTGCCACTCTCCCACTTTGGTCAAACTCATTCCTTTAAGCAACTACTCGACTTTCGCTTCTTACACCTGGCCTTCTAGAAATTTAACCACCGCCTGACACTTTCCATATGTCATTCATCATCCTTCGCCTCTCAGCTGATGCCTTAGATAAAAAATCTAACTCAGTAGCTCTTGAACCAATAGACCGCTACTAACTTTAAACCTCTCCGGAGATCATCTCTTCTCGAGCCATCGACATTATAAACATCGATTCCATCCTGAACCACCGCACCCCGCAATCTCTGGCAGCCGCTTCTCCATTGCTATCTTACAATATCCTGCCCCAAAGGGAATTGCAGAAGGTCTTAACACCGGCGAACTTAGTACATTCAACAAGGACAACTGCACCTCATCACAGATGAAAATTCTACCACGCTCGCAAATACCAAGCCTCGTTACTCAATCAACCCAAATCTGAACATTCTTAGCATGATTGCCTTTCCCTCGCCGGGAATAAAATACCGAATCTTTAAATCATGCACTGATTAAACCTCCCTTCGAGTCATTCACTGCCCCGACACGTAGGCAAGCATCCTACCATCACATAATTACTGCGCGACAATCGTTCATAAGTACCAGGGCAACTTGTGACTAGCCTCAGAGCTCTCAGAAGTACGACTACTGAGCTGAAACGACAGAATATCCTTCCACAAGGCGACGACAATAGTCAAATCAACTACACAGGGAGAAGCATCCCGCACCACCTCTGTAGTACCTTTAAAAATTTTGAATTATTGATTTATAATAAGCGCTTCGCGTCGCATATGATCGATTGGGAAGTAAACAAAGGCATAAACCTCAAAGGAATCAAATCGCACGATGAAGAAATCAAGAAGGGAAGTGCTCCTAACAGCCCTGTAGCCTCCCGAAGATAAGTACAAACGTCTCCGTACCGATACGCGAGACTCTACTAGACTTGCTCATGACTCGTGAGACCTAAGCGAACCTAGTGCTCTGATACCATGCTGTCATGAACCAAAATCCACTAAGGGTCGTGATGGCGCCGGACACCATTGTCAGGCAAGCCAATACTAAATAACTAGTAACTTCTCGTTTTAGATATTTCTGAATTCATTTCTTTTATACATTTAAACAATAAAGAATAAATTCCACTGAATAAATAATGATATCTTTAACAATTTCAAAATACTGACTAATCTCAAAGACATCCCAGAACCTAGTGTCACAAGTGCATGAGCAATTACTAAGGAATCGAATAAAGTACAATAATTGTACGGAATACAAATTGGACAGAAAGTAAATACAATACGCTGAAAGAGACTATACTAGCTACGGGCCGCCTCGAGAAATGCAGCTCACCTAGTTCCCGTATTATCCATGCTGCTAAGCCTAGTAGACCACTAGAAATACATGTGCTTGTGCAATAAAAATGCACAGTAAGTGTAACATGAGTACGAAAAAATCGTGTACTCAGTAAGTATCCCGTCTAATCTCGAAGAAGTAGAGATGAGAGGTCGACTTCGACACTTACTAGCGGTCCAATAATGATACATCAATAATATAATAAATCAAAGATTTTTATAAACATGATTGTAATTCAATAGAATGAAGCAAGTAAACAATTCTTTATTTTTTAGGAAATTCTCAAATTCCTTTACATCATTTATACATTTATTCTCAAGCCGGGAAGAAACAATATCACTTCAATAAATTTCAAGGAAAGCAATACAAGCATGCGCAAATCATGCCGAGGTCGTACGGCGCCATCCAACATTATATAAACTGTGCACTGCTAGAGGGTCGAATGACGCGAACCATAGATGCATCTATTTAATCTACCGAGGCGTTCAGCCCGTTCCACAATAGATAAACACATTCAACAGTCAAATCAATAATACATCAAGGAGCTATTATTCAGGAAAATGCAAGTTTCTCTTTTAAAAGTCAAGAAATGATATCTAGACTTTTAGAAATTCATTTATACGTTCAATATGTTTTAAGCATTTTTAAATTTGTCAACAAGGTTGCAAATATTACAAGTAAAGCATGCTTTTGGGCCCTAAACTACCCGGACTTAAGCATAATAGTAGCTACGCAACGACTCTCGTCACCTCGTGCGTACGTAGCCCCCACAAATAGGAGCACATAACCATTTAACTCGCCTATGGGGACAATTCCTTCTTACAAGGTTAGAAAGGAGACTCACCTCGTTCCGAAGATCCATAACTGGCATTCCACGCCCTTTCGAAGACTCAAATTGATGCACAACGCTCCAAAACTAGCCAATAATTATGCAAATCCATTAATATATGTCCAATTACTCATAATAATCCAATATATAACAATTCCTAACCCCCGATCAAAAAGTTGGCAAAAACGCCCTTGGGCCCACGTGCTCGGATTCTGAAATTTTTCAAAGATAAAGTTTACTCATAACCTCACGAAATCAAATATATAATTTACCCTCAATTACATGTCCAAAATCGTGGTCAAAATCCAAGAATACAAATTTTCTAAGTTTTCCCTCAAACCCCAAGTTTTCTACAAATTTTCATGCTCAAATCCATATACAATCATGTATTTAACTCAAAACTAACATAAACCACTTACCTCATGCTTGGTGGTGAAAATGGAACCTCAAAGTTGCTCCAAAATCGGCACCCGTGGAAGAATGGAGTGAAAATGAGCCCAACCCTCGCTTTAAAGAAACCTCACTGCCCAGCGATTCTCGCACCTGCGGTCGCTTGACCGCTTCTGCGGCTCCGCAGGTGCAGCATATAGTCCGGTTCTGCGATCCTCCTACAGCCCCTCCACTTCGCATCTGCGCCTTCTTCACTGCAGGTGCGGTCCCAGCACTCCCAGCCAAAGTCGCATCTGCGACCCTCATGGCCGCTTCTGCGGCTCCGCACCTGCGGCTAAAACCTCGCAGTTGCGGTTACACCAGATACCATCTGCTTTAATTCTTCATCAAATTCCAAATTTAATCCGTTAACCATCCGAAATCCACCCGGGGACCCCGGGACCCCGTCCAGTCACACCAACCAGTCCCAAAACACATTACGAACTTGCTCGAGGCCTCAAATCATATCAAACAACGCTAAAATCAGGAATCGACCTCCAATCCAAGCTTAATGAACTTTAGAATTTCAAACTTTTACATTCGATGCCGAAACCTATCAAATCTCATCCGATTGACCTTAAATTTTGCACACAAGTGATATTCAACATTACTGACCTACTCCAACTTTCGGAATCGGAATTCGACCCGATATCAAAATGTCCACTACCGGTCAAACTTCTCCAAAACCTTCAAATTTCTATCTTTAGCCAAATGACTCCAAAACGACCTACAGACTTCCGAATTCACTTCCGATCGCGCTCGCAATAGCAGAATCACCATACGAAGCTATTCCTAGACTCAAAATCTCAAACGGACATTGATAACACTGAAATGCACTTCAACCCAAACTTATAAAATTCTTCCAAAAATGCTAACTTCCACAATAAGTGCCGAAACATTCCCGGGTCTTCCAAAACCCGATCCGGATATACGCACAAGTCCAAAATCATCATACGAACCTGCTGGAACCTTCGAGTCCCAATTCCGAGGTCGTTTACTCAAAAATCCAATCTTAGTCAATTCATTCTACTTAAAGCTTCCGAAATGAGAATTCTCTTTCCAAATCAACTTCGAACTTCCGGAAATTTAATTCCGACCATGCGTAAAAGTCATAATGCCTGAAGTGAAGCTACTCAAGGCCTCAAACCGTTGAACGACGCGCTAGAGCTCCAAACGACCAGTCGGGTTGTTACATATAAACTCTTTGTGATTGTGTCGAGCAATTTATTTTAGTTTATATACTGCTTTTTGTAAGTCTGCTTTTTGCAATTTACAAAGTCACCTTTAGTAGTGTTGGTTTTTGGGGAGTGAAACTTGCAAACAGAGTTCACGAAAAGAACTATACTAGCAAAAAGTTTTATTATTTTAGGATTAAATATGTGATACTAATAGCTACTTAGAGTGAAAGGAGGATACATATTTTATTATGAGATACATCATAGATAGTCTGATTTGAATAATGTTTATAGCTTCTTCTAATTCATCCTTAACTTGCCTTAGAGACAATAATAGCTCCATTCCTTAAATTACCAAGCTGAATCTGCACTCACCTTGAGTGACCCCATTCCACGAGACCACCCTGTCTCCAAACCTATGAATCGTTTCATACATTCCTTGCACGCATATTCGCATCTTCAACTGATACACCCGTTCTGATAATTCCTGTACAAATCCAAATGCTACACCGCAAGTTAAAAAATTATTGAACATTCTGAGTCTCTTATCATAAGCTGCTACAAAAGCTTGATGCTTAACCATACTGCGGGCTTGAATCCTTAGGCACCGCATTTTGGACCTTTGAATTCACTAGGACCGTTATTGAGAGTCATCCACTCTGACATGGTCCCGAATATAATCAACTAAAAGGCTCCGCTAGAACATGACCACCCTCTAAGAGAATCAGTCGGCCGAATCACCTTCCTTGCAACTCAGTTCTACGCGAAGCATAATTCTTGAGTCTTCCAAAAGCCTAAACGTGAGCCAATAAGGCCAGCTATAGCACACCCTTACCAATTCCTTCGCTCAAATTGCAACTTATGTTCTTTTCCCCTTAGCCGGAATAACTTACCATTACGCCGATAACCCGAAGCCTCACAAGAAGATAAGCATACAACCCAATTGTAGGCGGTGGGACTCTCCCACTTAGCTTGGAACCACCATTACACAAATCCGGAACCCGCCAAGATTCCTTATCTCTTACTACATAACCTTGCGCAATCAAACCGCCAAATTCCTCGAAATCCTTCTGTAAAACCCTTTATGAATACTCTGAATCATTAACCATATTCACATGACCGATCTCCTTACCGTAGCCGGTAGAATCCTTCGCAGAAGCTTCGCCAACCACACAACCATTGATCTGCTCAGAAGAGACAACCCCAACTGTGGAAATTACGCGCCGACATCTTCCAATATCGCTGCACGGGGTACACTCACTACGACTTCAATAACCCATCCTGAGTCCGTACTCATTCACCAATTGTACTAGTCCATTCACTTCTTATGGACATCAACTAAATGAGAAATAATATCTTCCAAGTCGAAGTCATGTAGTATCCTTCTTCGTATCAAGCAACTCCCTTTCTGTTGCATCCAATCTCCCGCCGTAAAATAGCTAATATTTCAAATTAAGCCCGTGGAGCCAATCACCGTCCACTAAAATTTCCAAATCACTCTAAACATTTCCTCAAGGTGTGTAGTTATCCTGCCACTAAACCCATATACTACTCTGCCACTCTCCCACTTTGGTCAAACTCACTCCTTTAAGCAACTACTCGACTTTCACTTCTTACACCTGACCTTCTAGAAATTTAACCACCGCCTGACACTTTCCACATGTCCTTCATCATCCTTCGCCGCCCAGCCGATGCCTTAGATCAAAAATCTAACTCAGTAGCTCTTGAACCAATAGACCGCTACTAACTTTAAACCTCTCCGAAGATCATCTCTTCTCGAGTCATCTATATTATAAACATCGATTCCATCCTGAACCACCGCACCCCGCGATCTCTGACAACCGCTTCTCCATTGCTATCTTACAATATCCTGCCCCAAAGGGAATTGTAGAAGGTCTTAACACCGGCGAACTTAGTACATTCAACTAGGACAACGGCACCTCATCACAGATGAAAATTCCACCACGCTCGCAAATACGAAGCCTCGTTACTCAATCAACCCAATCTGAACATTCTTAGCCAGATTGCCTTTCCCCCGGCGGGAATAAAATACCGAATCTCTAAATCATGCACTGAATAAACCTCCCTTCGAGTCATTCACTACCTCGACACGTAGGCAAGCATCCTACCATCACATCAATACTGCGCGACAATCGTTTATAAGTACTAGGGCAACTTGTACCTTGCCTCAGAGCTCTCAGAAGTACGACTACTGAGCTGAAACGACAGAATGTCCTTCCACAAGGCGACGACAATAGTCAAATCAACTACGCAGGGAGAAGCATCCCGCACCACCTCTATAGTACCTTTAAAATTTCTGAATTCCCGATTTATAATAAGCGCTTCGCTTCGCATAAGATCGATTTGGAAGGAAACAAAGGCATAAGCCTCAAAGGAATCAAATCGCACGATGAGGAAATCAAGAAAGGAAGTGCTCCTAACAGCCCTGTAGCCTCCTGAAAATAAGTACAGACGTCTCCGTACCGATCTGCGAGACTCTACTAGACTTGCTCATGACTCGTGAGACCTAAGGGAACCTAGTGCTCTGATACCATGTTGTCACGACCCAAAATCCACTAAGGGCCGTGATGGCGCGCGGACACCATTGTCAGGCAAGCCAACACTAAATAACTAGTAACTTCTCATTTTAGATATTTCTGAATTCATTTCTTTTGTACATTTAAACAATAAAGAATAAATTCCACTGAATAAATAATGATATCTTTAATAATTTCAAAGTACTGACTAATCCCATAGACATCCCAGAACCCAGTGTCACAAGCGCAGGAGCAATTACTAAGGAATCGAATAAAGTACAATAACTGTCTGGAATACAAATTGGACCGAAAGTAAACACAATACGCTGAAAGAGACTATACTAGCTGTGGGCCGCCTCGAGAAATGCAGCTCACCTAGTTCCCGTATCATCCATGCTGCTAAGCCTAGTAGGCCACTAAAAATACATGTGCTTGTGCAACAAAAATGCACAACAAGTGTAGCATGAGTACGAAAACAACGTGTACTCAGTAAGCATCCCGTCTAATCTCGAAGAAGTAGAGACGAGAGGTCGATTTAGACACTTACTAGTGGTCCAATAATGATACGTCAAAAATATAATAAATCGAGGATTTTTATAAACATGATTGTAATTCAATAGAATGAAGCAGGTTAACAAATCTTTCCTTTATAGGAAATTCTCAAATTCCTTTTCATCATTTATACATTTATTCTCAAGCCGGGAAGAAAAAATATCACTTCAATAAATTTCAAGGCAAGCAATACAAGCATGCGCAAATCATGCCGAGGTCGTACCACGCCGTCCAACATTATATAAACTGTGCACTGCCAGAGGGTCGAATGTCGCGAACCATAGATGCATCTATTTAATCTACCGAGGTGTTCGACCTGTTCCACAATAGATAAACATATTCAACAGTCAAATCAATAATTCATCAAGGAGCTATTATTCAGGAAAAGGCAAGTTTCTCTTTTAAAAGTCAAGAAATGATATCTAGCCTTTTAGAAATTCATTTACATGTTAGACATATTTTAAGCATTTTTAAATTTGTTAACAAAGTTGCATATATTACAAGTAAAGCATGCTTTTGGACCCTAAACTACCCGGACTTAAGCATAATAGTAGCTACGCAAGGACTCTTGTCACCTCGTGCATACATAGCTCCCACAAATAGGAGCAAATAACCAATTAACTCGCGTATGGGGACAATTTCCTCTTACAAGGTTAGAAAGGAGACTCACCTCGCTCCGAAGTTCTATAACCGGCATTCCACGCCCTTCCGAAGACTCAAATTGATGCACAACGCTTCAAAACTAGCCAATAATTATGCAAATCCATTAATATATGTTCAATTACTCATAATAATCTAATTTATAACAATTCCTAACCCCCGATCGAAAAGTTGGCAAAAACTCCCTCGGGCCCACGTGCCCGGGTTCTGAAATTTTTCGAAGATAAAGTTTACCCATAACCTCATGAAATCAAATATATAATTTACCCTCAATTACATGTCCAAAATCGTGGTCAAAATCCAAGAATACTAATTTTCTAAGTTTTCCACAAATTTTCATACTCAAATCCATATACAATCATGTATTTAACTCAAAACTAACATAAACCACTTACCTCATGCTTGGTGGTGAAAATGGCACCTCAAAGTTGCTCAAAAATCGGTTCTCATGGAAGAATGGAGTGAAAATGAGCCCAACCCTCGCTTTAAAGAAACCTCACTGCCCAGCGATTCTCGCACCTGCGGTCGCTTGACCGCTTCTGCGGTTCAGCAAGTGCATCATATAGTCCGCTTCTGCGATCCTCCTCCAACCCCTCCACTTCGCATCTACGCCTTCTTCACCGCAGATGCGGTCCCGCTTCTGCAGCGGGGTGACCGCATCTGCGGTCCCAGCACTCCCAGCCAAAGTCGCATTTGCGACCCTCATGGCCGCTTCTGCGTCTCCGCACCTGCGGTTAAAACCTCGCAGTTGCGGTTACACCGGATACCATCTGCTTCAATTCTTCATCAAATTCTAAATTTAATCCGTTAACCATCCGAAATCCACCCGGGGCTCCCGGGACCCCGTCCAATCACACCAACCAGTCCCAAAACACATTACGGATTTGCTCGAGGCCTCAAATCATATCAAACAACGCTAAAATCACGAATCGACCTCCAATCCAAGCTTAATGAACTTTAGAATGTTAAACTTCTACATTCGATGCCAAAACCTATCAAATCTCAACTTCCGGAATCGGAATCTGACCCCGATATCAAAAAGTCCACTTCCGGTCAAACTTCTCAAAAACCTTCAAATTTCTATCTTTAGCCAAATGACTCCAAAACGACCTACAGACCTCCGAATTCACTTTCGATCGCCCTCGCAATACCATAATCACCATACGGAGCTATTGCTAGACTCGAATACCCAAACGGACATTGATAACACTGAAATACACTTCAACCCAAACTTATAAAATTCTTCCAAAAATGCTAACTTCCACAATTGGTGCCGAAATGTTCCCGGGTCTTCCAAAACCCGATCCGGACATACGCCCAAGTCCGAAATGATCATACGAACCTGCTAGAACCTTCGAGTCCCGATTCCGAGGTCGTTTACTCAAAAATTCAATCTTAGTCAATTCTTTCAACTTAAAGCTTCCGAAATGAGAATTCTCTTTCCAAATCAACTCCGAACTTCCCGGAATTCAATTCTGAGCATGCGTACAAGTCATAATACCTGAAGTGAAGCTACTCAAAGCCTCAAACCGCTGAACGACGCGCTAGAGCTCCAAACGACCAGTCGAATTGTTACATATAAACTCTTTGTGATTGTGGTGAGCAATTTATTTTAGTTTATGCACTGCTTTTTGTAAGTCTTCTTTTTGCAATTTACAAAGTCACGTTTAGTAGTGTTGGTTTTCGGGGAGTGAAACTTGCAAACAGTGTTCACGAAAAGAACTATACTAGCAAAAAGTTCTATTATTTTAGGATTAAATATGTGATACTAATAGCTACTTAGAGCGGAAGGAGGATACATATTTTATGATGAGATACATCATAGATAGTGTGATTTGAATACTCTTAATTTACCAGACTGGGGATGGCCCGTGTCCAATATTGTAAAAGTTGAAACAATAATTTTTTATCAACCTTATTTTAATAAGAAATTGCAAATACTAAAAGTTAGTACATGTAAGTTATTATCAAATCAAATATAGACAATACCACATGCCAACTGCTGAATAACACATGTAACATCAAGGCATAAAAACATTCAAAATTGCCTTTCATCTAACTTTGAATGGATATTGTTCTCAAGAGGCCTTTATAAGCCTGAATCCTGAGACCTTGGCATCAAGCACTTCCATCAATATGTTGCTTCCTTTTATGTTACGACGCATCTCACTTAGTCTAATTCTTTCGTTCGGATTATTTCCCTGAAAAGCAGACATCCGTTGAAATTATCATGTTATCTTTTATCTATCATCCAAAAAAACATTAAAAACTTATCTTTTAGCAGGGCCACTGAATTTCATCTATCATCATCTTCTGCCTCCAAGCTCTTCTTCCTCGTCAGAAGATGTGTTCCTAAGAATGTCAAATTTCAGTAGTACGTACTAAGTCGTAAGACTGTAGCTTGGTACCTATCGAATATATATTGAAGAAGAAAACATTTGAAACATACTCATAAAGCAGAATTATTCTCTAAAGAGCATATAACGAACTATTTTACCCTTTTTTTTAGAAGGTAAGTAGAATAGACTATCTTACACTTAAAGATGATATTCTGATGACCAAACTAATGGCCACTCCCTAAAGTCCTTTTTTTCGTTCCAAAAACATGCGAGAATTACCAAACTGAAAAGTAAACTAAAATTGAATTCGAATCACAAAGCTAACCGGCGTTTCTATTTACCATTACCTGTTGGTGCTCGGGAGTCTTCCAAATTGAAAACCATTCCTAACATCTTTCAACAGGATAGCACTCTTAGGCCTTTGGAAACTGCATATGAAAATTCATTCTCAAACGCTACGCTAACGCTAAAAGCATATACCATATTCAAAAAAAAAAAAAAAGTAGTGCATTTTCTACAGTCACATTGTTTGATTTGCAAGTAAAAGCTAAGCATTTCGTATAGTAAGAATCAAACCCACTAATGGCAACTTTCCTCAGCTTTGCTGTGTTTTTATTATACTCGGCATCGTAATAGGTTAATTGGAATTATGTTTCTTTTATTTTTTGCTTTTAAGAAGCTAATAGGAATTATAGTTATTGTTGACATTAGCTTTAAAGATATTTGATCATGCTTCTTTTATTTTTGATAAGTAAAAATGCATTGACATGCCTCTTTCATGTAGAAATTACAGTCATTCCTTAAACTCAAGGTTTAATGAAGTTATTGTACAATAATATCACTAGCCAAAAGATCATCTTGAAACTCTTCCAGCTGCTCATTTATTATTGCATAGCAAATAAACAACAAATTCGTTCCTCAATCCAAAATCCTAGTGGAATAAGCAAAGTTTCTTTCACAATTATCCCAAAACGAACCAGATGTCTCTTTATTTTTTTTAGTTCTATCATTCATAATAAGATTCTCAAACGATTAGCACTGTTGGAATTTAAAGCATTGGGCTTCAAACACTTTAAGCATTGGGCTTTAAAGTCTAAGAGTGTGAATTGGAAATAGTGGGAAATAAAATGGAGGGAAATGAAAATTTGAATAAAGTGAGCTTTTGTCTTGAACTTTGTCCCTCATTGGTGAGGGACAACTACATTTGTGTCTATATATATATAATCACTTCTTAAAGCTCTTAAGAGGAGTTGAAGAGAATGAACCCTCGCGCCGTGACACCTTTTCCAGAACAAACATCACACCTCTTCCGATAATTGCCTATAAATTCTGAGGCATGGCTTCGTTTTTAACACATTGAAAAATTACAAAACTTCATTCTTTCTGAAAATACTGCATTCTAAGTTGAAATTCCTTAAGGACGCACAAGCAAATTGTGGACTCGGAATATTTCTTATTCTTTACTGTTTTCCAGTTTCTTTTATTCTTCTAACAGTTTTCTGATTTTGTGTTTTAACACAATAACACTTTATTTTTTCTACATGAAAAGTTAACCAAAAAGGTAAAAAGAAAAAAGAAAAGCTTATAGGAAGCATGGCCACTTCGTGACTAACAAATCTAGCAAATTTCGATGAACTTTAAAAAAAATTAGAAACAGGATGCTTTCAGTTTTTTATTTTCTCCTCCAAATAATTGATTCTTTTACTCTTCCAATTTTCCCATAAAACATCAAGGAATTACAGGCCATTCCATGGTAAACTTTTCACTTTTTCTAAATGGAATTTTAACCACCATTACTTTATGCCTGAAATGAGGTTAAAATATCATGGTATAGCCAGTTTACACACTGGTCAATGAAAAATAGCCAGCGTTTATCAAGTCAATGAAAAATAGCCACTATTTTGCTGCAACAGGGACCGGTCCAGTATAATATACGGGAGTTCTGGTGCATTTGTGTACGAACTCCAGCATATTATGCTGGACCGGTATACTTTGCTAACTCCTGTAAAATTTGCGGGAGACTGGAGCACCAGTGCTCCAAACTCCAGTATATTATACTGGACAATTATACTTGCTGGAACTCCCGTAAAATTTGCGGGGGTTCCAACATAATTATGCTTGAACTCCCGTAAAATTTGCGGGAGTTCCAGCATAGTTATCCTGGAACTCCCGTAAAATTTACGGGAGTTCAAGCATATTTATGCTGGAACTCCCATAAAATTTGCGGGCGTATTTTTCCGGATTTTGAACAGTGTTTTCGCTAAGATTTAAAGTGGCTAAATTTCGATGACTTTTGAAACTTGGCTATTTTTCAACGAGCAGTGATAAATCTGGCTATTTTTGAATTTCTTCCTGAAATGAGTTATGCATTTATAAAGAGTCATAAAGCAGTAGAAACAAACAAAAACATAAAAATTCAGTTAAAAGCAGAAAGTCAAAAGCAACTCTACCGATACCTTTACTTCCAAACCAATTGGTTTCTAACATCTAACCAACAATTTTTAGTCAACATCGATGTAATGGAAACCAAAAGAATAGAACTTCAATCACATAGGTATGATGAACAAAGTAGTAATGAATATAGGTTATTGTATGACTTCTAAGTTCAATGCCACGAAAATTCATTCAAAATTCGAAAACTTACTCATAAGAATGAAAATCCGATATGATCTTCGATAAATACCCAATAGGAGACTGAAAAAGCTAAATTGAGTGGTCCATCATGACCAAACATCTTGCACGTAAATGTCAACTGCACCAACTTTATTATTAGTTGAACTCTTACTCACAGAAAAATAGTGAAGAAAAGCAATGAGAACTATCACTCTCAATTGTAATGCAGTGAGAAGAAAAACAAAATCAAGAATATAAGCCAAATAGCGAAATGGTAGGTTGAAAGCAGAATTATGTAGCTTAAAGCTCATAATAGCTGAAATCTTTTAGTTTTGCAAATAATTATAAGAGTTGCTCGTACAAATCTTCTATTTAAAAAATCTAGCAGTTTAATTCTTTTAATATATAAGCACTAAGCCAAATTCAGTTTTTTTGCAAAGATGTGCCTATTTTGACGCATGGTAAATAACATACATCATTGTGATCTCAAGAGTAAATCAAAGGACCTTCGTTCTAGACGCCAGGAAAGACCAAGGACCTCATAGTTGTTCCATAATTTAGCAGAAGCAATGCCCTTGTCGAGTAATGCAAGTACAGATGAAGTATCACAATATTCCTCCTATTGGTCTGATGAGAATGACTGACCTTCGAGCTTTAAAAGTTAACCTTTGATCCAATGTTGCAAGACAAAAACCTTCGGGCAAACCAGCTTATCCATATAAAAGAGGAGGCTTTCCAGGTCTTTTACTCTTTCATATCGACTTCCCAAGATTTAACTACACGTGTCACTTAAAGATTAGAATTCTTAAACATCTCAGGGAATGATTATATTCTCTAGTTCTTACTCACAATTTAGATAAAAGCTTGTCCCTAGTAACTGCTTAATTTTTTTAATGTTTTCCTTCCAAGATTTAGCTAAACCTAAAGAAAGTGGATAGTCCACAGTAAATGATGCAAAAAGGTGTCTTTAATGGTACATTCTAATGGCCAGGGTATGGGTAATGATCCCTGTGACCAGGAGGTTCGCCATAATTGAGTATTTTTTTTTTAAATCGTGGGTATAATTGAGAAACTTATTGTTTGCAAATGCAAAGCTATAACAATATTTTGAATAATAAGCATGGACCATGTTCGAATTTCATAAAGGCATATAAAGAAAATAGAAATACAAATAACCAAACTCAACGGAGTTGTTGCCATCCCCGGCGAAGGAGTAATTTAAAGGTTATCTTCTCTGCTTCAGTAAACAAATTTCTATTATTTTTCTCTTATGCGACCCTCTTAATAATAGGATAACTAATATATACCCATTATATTTTCATTACCAAAAAATGAGTGCAAAAAAATAAGAAAGAAGAAACAAAACTCACCTGAAGTGAGAACTACAATTGAGGGTTACAGACAAACTGCACTAAAGAGGAGAAATTTGAAATTACACCTGAAACTACACCAAACAAATATTGAAATCCCTAAATTACCATACTCGTATTTCTCCAAGTCCCTTTTTTTCTCAGACAAATATCAAAGTTCGTAAACTACTAAAGAAGAGAAAAAAAACTCAAAATTGGAAGAAATCAGGATTTGCTAAGAGAGAACTGAAGAATCCAGATATATATGAAAAAGAAAGAAAATCGAAAGATATTATGCCGGCGATTAGGTCGGAATCTAATCTCTGCTAGAGAAGAGGTTTCGGACTCAATCGTCAATATTCATGTGTGAACTTCAACACTCTCAATTGTTTGGTACATATATGAAATCAGAGTTCTTAAAATTCCAATTTCAAAAATTAGGTTAAAATCCCAAAAGTTTTAACGATAATTTAAAGTGAAAAAAGTTGCCTACATGCAACACTTCATGGATAATAACAAACGGAGCAGCCAAGGAGGATGAGAAGAAAAGAGATTCGTGAAGAAGTAAGAAGAGCAAAAACGAAGTAGAAAAGCTAATATGCTCGGTGTTACAATATGGCAGCCTTCGATTTTAGCATACATCAGCCATGAAATTGCAAAATAAAAAAAGTACTGATAGAACACAGAAAACCACAGAAGTTCAATACTCAGCATGCTTAGAGTTTAAAAGCACAGTTTTACCACTCGATTGATTGCAAAGTTAAAAATCATGTAGAGAACCCAAAAGAAAATAGGGCAGAAATTAACAGCTTGTTTGGATGGTTGTTCCTTGTTGTATTGTATTGTACTGTTATCCCAAAATAATGGTTGTTTTGATTGTTTCATTAAAATTGATTGTATTGTATTGTTAAATCCATTGTTCCGGAACAATGAAAAATCCCCTTTCTTGAAACAACCGATTTGGTGTAGTGGGATTGTTTCCTATTTTTCTTTCCAATTATGACCTAACTTATTAATCCATAATTCTATTTTACTCTTTATCTTTTTCTATTTTAGCTCCAAATCTCCAACTTATAACCTACTTTATTTTTTTCCACACCAATGTTAAAGGTGTTTTGTTGCCTCCTATTTTATTTGTTTCTCCTAATTTGCTTGTTACTCAATTCTAATTAGTTGTGCTTCTTTGTTTTGACTTTTTCTGTCTCGCTCCTTTGTTCTGCTTCCTTATTGTATTTTGCCTTCTTCTGTTTTATTTTTTTAAATTATTTTTATACATAATTTTGATAAATTTAATATTTAAACAATTGAGAGTATTTTAGTAAACTTATCAATTACAGTACAGTACGATACAGTCAAAAATAAAGCATACAATCTATCCAAACATTGTATTCATAAAACAATACGGTACAATACGATACAATACAATACAATACATTATAAAACGATAGGGAACAATGATCCAAACAGAGTGTAAAAGAAGAGAAAAAGGATTGGGGAAAATCAGAAAAGAACCTACAACAATCACTGAACTTCAGAATCAAAACTAACAATGATGAAGAGAACCTAGAAGAAACCCAAAATGGAAAAAGAACGAAGGAAAAAGTAGAAAAAAGAAAAGTACAAAATTGATTGAAAGCATACCTGCAGCTAGATTTGTGAGTGAGAAGAATCAGGAAGAAGATGTGAGAATCACTCTCAAAATTAAATAACTTAATTATGTTGTTTGTTAAAAATACACGTGGAGCCATTTATAACTTACGCGTAAGTTTGTATAGACAAACCTAGACACGTACTATATGATATGTAAGAATTGAGGCGCAATATTCTTGAGCTTTTTAAAAATGCCATGAAACACACAAGTCTGAAACTCTTTCTCTTCTATATAATAGAAATGCTTTATATGTTATACTAAAACTTATTACTTTTCATAGTAAATAGACATCATAATAACAATGTGTCTCTTATCATCTAATGTTTAATAAAATAAAGTACCAAAAATTAATCAAAATGTATCGTTATGAAAAGAAATCGAGTTGATTGAGACAGTTTTAAAAAGTCTAATTTTGATCATGCACAATAGAGTAACCGAAAAATCGATATGCTATAAATTTCTTAAACTAATTAGTTAAATAGACCATGACATCATAATACATAATGTGGTTCAAATGCTCTTTCAATTTATATTTTACGTGTTATATTAAAGTTTGTTATATTTTACATAATAATGAGATATTCTAATAACATTGGGATTAGGATAGAACCATATCGAGCAAAATAGATATGATTAGAATGATTTTAAGTCTAAATTGGTTATTCATAATAGAATAACGAAAAAATAATATGATTCATTCGTACAATGCATGACTCATGTTGGTAGCGTGTTTTGCCTTTTTTGTTTCTTTTCGATATGGTGTTTTGGTTTCTTCATAGTCTCTTGCCTTCTTTATCTTACTATCAGAATCCTAATATGTGAGACATAAGTCCTGTTAGAAACTTATATAGTTTCTCTTGATACGACTAGCGTTAAGTTATAGTAAGTCTTGTGTCACCCTTAACCACCCTTTGTTGTATATCTTTTTCTTTCTTCTGTGCTTGCCTCTCTCTTTTAGTTATAGATAGATCCCTCTTTAAGGTAATCTTCCAAATTTGTAACGATCCGACTGGTCGTTTTGAGCATTTGCACTTGGCTCAATAGTTTACGGGTGTGAGTAGCTCTGTAGGATGTATTTTGACTTATGTGAATTGTCGGTTTTGGTTTTCAGGTTATTCGGGACTGATTTGGAAGAATGAGTCTCAACTAGGGAGCTTTAAATTTGAAAGAGTTGACCGAGTTTGACTTTTTAGTATTTGACCTCGGATTGGAATTTTGACGGTTTCTTTAGCTCCGTTGGGTGATTTTAGGCTTAGAAGCGCGTCCAGATTGTGATTTGGAGGTCCGTAGTTGAATTTGGCTCGAAATGTTGGATTTTTTTGAAAAGTTTGACCAAGAATGGACTTTTTGATATCGGGGTCGGATTTCAATTTTGGAAGTTGGATCAGGCCTGTAATGTCAAATGTGACTTGTGTGCAAAATTTGAGGGCAATCGGACGTGATTTGATAAGTTTCGGCATCGGTTGTGGAAGTTTGAAGTTTCAAGTTCATTGATTTTTGGATTGAGGTGTGATTCATCGTTTCGACGTTGTCATGTGTGTTTTGAGGCATCGAGTAAGTCCGTATTATGTTATGGGACTTGTTGGTACGTTTGGACGTGGTTCCGAGGGGCTCGGGTGAGTTTCGGATAGGTTTGGGTTGTGTTGCACTCGTTTTTATGTTTCGACGTTGTATCTTCAGGCATAAATGGTACTACATTAAACAAATGAGCTCGTATTTCTATTTTTATTGAAGCACTAGATCCGTGTCGTAATTACGGAGCCATAGCAAAAAGAATCATCGAATTTGGACATCGTATAAAGAGTTTATGGTCATTTTACTAAGAATTGGGTTGCCAAACTTTTCAGATTAATTATAGATGAAGCTATGAACTTGGGCTCCTTTGTGAACAGATAGAAAGTGATTGAGTACAACCATGGGCCTCCATGTAGAGCTTTAAACATGTTTTCTTCCTTTTGGAATTTGATAAGGAAGAAATCAAAACCAAGATCAATTAAAGGAAGATCTTTAGTTGGGTTCCATAAGGAAATAAGCTTATTTTTTAATAACTGATGTTCTATCTTCCTACCAAAGACTTTTATTATTACCGAGTATTTTCATGGAGAATATAAACGGCATTTTTCTTTGGCAGTTATTGGGCTAAAAATATCGTCATCATTACGAAATTGCCACTGACTTTGTATTTAAAAATCTGCTCCATCTTAGAATATTGAAACCAACATATCTCGTTCAATATAAGATCAAATGGAGTGATTCAAGAGCCCTACTTGACTAGAATTTCACAAGGAATGTAACGACCCGACCGGTCGTTTTGCCATTTAGAACCCCGTTACCCTAAATAGAGCCTCCCGTACTTGCCTTAACTAATTTACGACTTGCGGAGGCGATTGGTTCGGGAGTTGGAAGGGTTTTGAGTAAAATATGCTCATTTGCTTCTTTAAGACTTTCTTAAAAGACTAAGTTTGACTTTGGTCAATATTTTGGGAAAACGGACTCGGATTCGTGATTTGACAATTTCTGAGGATCCATGGGAAAATATGGGACCTGGCATGTGTCCGGAACCGAATTCCGAGGTCCCTAGCCCGAGTAATAAATTTTTATCTAAAATTGTTTAATTGAAGCTTTAAAGAATTAAAGAAGCTAAGTAATCATTGATTCCCTAGGTATCGGGCTCAGATTTTGGTTCCGAAGCTTGGTACAGGTTCGTAATGTCGTTTAAGACTTGCCCGTAAAATTTGGCGTCAATCCGAGTAGATTAAGGGCGTTTTGACCCGTTAGAGGAGAATCAAGAACTTGAAGATTCAATAGTTTGATTCATTTGGTTTTAGGGGGGTGATTCCAAGATTTGGCGTTGTTTTGAGTGATCCGAGGGTTCGAGTAGGTCCGCCTCGTGATATCAGACTTGTCGGTATGTTCGAGCGGGGCTCGGGAGCCCCGAGCGTCAAACGAGCGAGGTTCGAGCGAAGTACAAAAACTTAGGAAGAGCTGAAGATTTTGCTGCTTCTGTCATAACCGCATCTGCGGTTTTTGAGCCGCAGAAGCGGGACCGCAGATGCGGTCAGGCCATCGCAAAAGCGAAAAGGGAAGGCCAAGGTATCATCGCAAAAGCGAAAAGGGAAGGCCAAGGTATGCGTTCCCCAGACCGCAGATGCGGTCCAGTCACTTTAGGCCCAAGCCGCAGAGCGGCCCAGTAACTGCATAAGCGGTTCCGCATATGCGGGCCTCAGACCGCAGAAGCGGTCCAATCCCCTCTTGCCCAGTTCCGCAGATGCGGCCCCATCTTCGCAGATGCGGGACCGCAGATGCGGTCCCCTAACTGCAGAAGCGGAAATCGCTGGGTAGCGGCCTTCATTTAATTCGAACTCAAACACCATTTTTTCATTTTACACTCCACACTTAGGCGATTTGGGGGCTTCCAAAGAGAGGGTTCCAACATAGCACTTCAAGGTAAGTTACTCCCATTCATTATTAGTTTAAATACATGTATATTAGGTAGATTAAACACTAAAAATTAGATAAAATCAAAGGGTTAGAGCTAGACCTAGGGTTTTAATAAAATTAAGATTTAAGCATGAAATTTGTTATGGAATGGACTAGAATTTATATATTATTGATCCTTAGGTTGTAGAGAACAATTTCCTTCGAAAAATATCGGAATCCGGGCACGTGGGCCCGAGGTCAGAATTTAGGAAACTTGTGGAAAAGGTTGAAAAATTACTTAAATAGTTAGAATTTGACCTTTTAAGCCTTTATTGACTAGTTCTTACCTATTTTAACTAGTTTGCGATCGTTCGGCTTCGAATTAAGAGTTTGGGCTTGTTCTCAATATTGGGAGCGCGCTTTGGAGCGAGGTGAGTCTCTTTTCTAACCTTGTAAGAGGGAATTGTCCCCATAGGATTAATAATTGAGTAATTGTTGCTAAATGCGGGGGCTACGCACGCGCTAGGTGACGAGAGTCCGTGCGTAGCTACTACTATGTTAATGATCCGGGTAGTTTAGGACCCACATCATGCTTATTTTACGTGACTCTCTATATTATCTTGTTACTACGAGCACCTAGGATATGCTAGAGATTTAAAAAGGGAATAAGAACGTACTTGTACAACTGTTGAAGTCTTGCTTGGCATTTATGACTATTGATGTGCCTTGTGTGTATACTTGATATTTCTTCTTATTTGTGGATCGGGCCGATCGCCTCGGTATGAATGGATGCATCTATAGGCGCGCCGTCGACCCTCGGCAAGTGCACAGTTTATTTCTGTTGGATCGGGCCGTCGCCTCGGCATATTTGCGCATGCTTATATAGCTTTGCCTGAGATTGTTAAATATTGGTACTGCTTTCATGGCCCGAAATGCATTGATAATTGTAACTGTAGTAATTGATTAATCGGAATCCTAGCAATAATACGACTTATATGCCTTGTTGTAACTGCTGCCTATTAAAGATTTTCATTGTTAAGCTTATACTCATAATATTATCTGACCCTAGTGAGTATCAAGTCGACCTCTCGTCTCTACTTCTTCGAGATTAGGCTGGATACTCACTGGGTACATATTGTTTATGTACTCAGGCTACGCTTCTGTACTTAAATGTACAGGGTCTGAGGCAGGTGGATCCGATTTTCTCTAGTGCGCATTCGTGAGCAGGCTTGGGACTTCTACGGTGAGCTGTTTTCCATCCATGTCGATCCGCAGCCGAAGAAGTCTTTCTTTTGTATTGTTATTTTCTGTCTATTCGGATCCAAACAGTAGGGTAGTGTGGTATTCTTTTGGATGTATATTCTACTAGTTGCCCGTAGCTTGTGACACCAGATTCTGGCACACACTTTGGTAGACGATTATTTTGGGGTTGTGTAATCATATTATTACAGTATTCAGTTCTCCTGGTTTAAATTCCAATTTGAGTGTTTATTTCAGTTATTTTAATTAAAAGCAACATAAGTATTTTAGAAATGTTTCCGCAATTGGCTTGCCTGACAAGGGTGTCAGGCGCCCCCATGACCTATTGTGAAAATGGGTCGTGACAAGGAATCCATTGGAAACATCAAAAGCGAGTTTCGAGATCATTTGGCACAAGAAACGAGGCAGAACAATATTAATACGAGGGTTTTGTTCATTTAACATATTTTGAGTTGGGGAGCTCGAAATTGGGCAATTTTTGAGGCAATTTTCACCTTATGAATTGGGGTAAGTATTCTCTACTCGGTTTTGGTTATACTCCGTGAATCCGTCTTTGATTTTAGCTTTTGGTTGATGAATTTTAAAGAGGAAATTGGGGGTTTTGGCCTAAAGTTTCAAAATATGAATTTTTAAGTTTTGAACATCGATTTGAAATCGGAACTGAGTGAAACTAGTATGGTTAGACTCATAATTGAATGGGTTGTCAGATTTTAAGGCGTTGGCCCGGGTGTGATTTTTGGCCGGATTTGGGATTTTGATTTAGGATTCGATCTTTATCATTTTGAATTGTTTCCTTGGGATTTATTTGATGTATTTGAGTTTCTTTTGGCTAGTTTTGAGCCGTTAGGAGGTCACTATGCGCGTGATGGCATTTTTGAAGCATCGCTCGGCTTGCTCTATATTGTAGTTGGCTTGTTCAAGGTAAGTGTCTTGCCTAACTTTGTTGAGGGAATTTTTCCTCCTATTTGTCATTGTTTTCTACATGCGAGGGTGATACATATATGAGGTGATGAACGTATATGTATGTGCCGGGGTTAATCATGCTCGAGGGTAGATTATGTTATAATTGTGTCTTGTAGAATTTCATAACCTTCTTGTTTCATGCCTCACTTGACTTCTGGATATTAAGAACGTGGTATTAAATGTTAGAATCGAGACTTATCCTAATATAACTTGATCAAATTTGATGGAGTTCTAGGAATATAACTTGAGAATTTGTTTGTAATATTCATTTGAACACTCTCCTCGATGTTATTTATACTTCCTGCCTTGCCATATTATTGATATTCAGATGCTTGGTGAGGAAGAGTTTAAAGCACGAAGGTTGATGCCGTGCCATTTTATATTCATATCCTTGGTGAGGAAGAGTGTAAAACACGAATGGTGATGCCGTGGCAGTTTATATTCATTATCATGTGAGGAAGAGGGTAAAGCACGAAGGGTGATGTCGTGCCATTTTATATTCATTATCATGTGAGGAAGAGTGTAAAGCACGAAGGGTGATGCCGTGCCATTTTATATTCATTATCATGTGAGGAAGAGTGTAAAAGCACGAAGGGCGATGCCGTGCCATATCATTTGAGAGTAAAATCACGGAGGGTGATGTCGTGCCATTTCATTATATTGTTATGATTGTGTGTTATCGTGAGGTCATGGCATGATGGGTGTTTTCGTGCAGGCGAGGATGAGGGACATGCATTATGTTTGATATCGATTTTTCCGTGTATACGTTCATGCCTTTACCTTGAACTGTTGTTGTCATAATTATAGACCTGATGTGACTTGTTGCCATTGTTCTATCGTTGAGCTCTAATTCAATTGGTGTTGTGTTGTTCATACCTTCTACTTGCTTAACTTGCAAATACCATGCCTATTTCCTGCTTTTATAATTATACTCATGTCGTATCTATTCTGTAGCACTTAGTATAAGCCTTCCATCATGTTAGCCATTCATGCATTACTTGTGGACTTGTAAAGATCATGTATTTCCATCTTATTTGTTATAATTGTACTTAGGCTTCCAATATGCTAGTTAATTGAAGTTGATATTCCTTATTTTCCAATTTTTGTTATTACTCACGTGCTTTCCGCGTAGTCTTTTACTATTGCCCACATGTGTATCTTTGTCCATTGTTGCTATGTGACGATCCGACCAGTTGTTTTGGGCCCTAGTGCGCCGTTCAGCAATCAGAGGCCACGAGCAACTTCATTTCAGGTATTATGACTTGTACATGTAGTCAGAATTGAATTTCGGGAAGTTCAGAGTTGATTTGGAAAGAGAATTCTCATTTCGGAAGCTTAAAGATGAAGGAATTGACCAAGATTTGGATCTTTGAGTAAACGACCTCGGAATCAGGATCTGAAGGCTCCAGCAGGTTCGTATGATGATTTCGGACTTGGGCGTATGCCCGATTCGGGTTTTGGATAACCCGGGAGCATTTTGGCGCCTATTGTGGAAGTTAGCATTTTAGAAGAAATTTCATAAGTTTGGCTTGAAGTGCATTTCAGTGTTATCGATGTCCGTTTGGGATTTCGAGTCTGTGAATAGCTCTGTATGGTGATTCTAGAGTTGGCAGCGCGACCGGAAGTGAATTCGGAGGTCCGTAGGTCATTTTGGAGTCATTTGGCTAAAGATAGAAATTTGAAGGTTTTTGAGAAGTTTGACCGGAAGTGGACTTTTTGATATCGGGGTCGGAATCCGATTCCAGAAGTTGGAGTAGGTCCGTAATGTCGAATATGACTTGCGTGCAGAATTTGAGGTCAATCGGACGTGATTTGATAGGTTTAAGCATTGGAAGTAGAAGTTTGAAATTTCAAAGTTCATTAAGCTTAGATTGGAGTGCGATTCATGGTTCTAGCGTTGTTTGAGGTCATTTGAGGCTTTGAGCAAGTCCGTGTTATGTTTTTAGACTTGTACGAGTGTTTGGTTTGGAGCCCCAGGGGCTCAGGTAAGATTCGGGATAGCTTCGGAGTGATTTGCTAAGAATAGGATTTGCTGGTACTGGTATGATCGCAATTGCGATGTATTGGTCGCAATTGCGACCTCGCATCTGCGAGGTTCCGTTTGCATTTGCGAACCTGGGCTGCTGAGTGGGGGATCATATTTGTGAGGGGGGCCATCGCATTTGCGATGCTGTCCTCTTCGCATTTGCAAGGAATCTGTCGCAAATGCGACCAAGTCAGGGGAGGCTGGGCTTCGCATTTGCGGAGCTTTTGTCGCAAATGCGACTTCGCAATTGCGAGCCTGGAGTCGCAAATGCGACTTCTGCGTCTGGTGCAGTGGCTTTTATTTCGAGACTTAGCCCATTTCCCTCATTTCCCACTTGGCGTGAGGCGATTTTTGAGAGCATTTGAGGAGGGATTCCATCACCATCAAAGAGGTAAGTAATTTCTACACATCTTAAGTTAAATACATAGATTAGGGGTATATTAACATGTGAAAATTAGGGGAAATCAAGGGTTTTAGATGAAAAACCTAGAATTTGGTAAAAATAAGATTTAACCACGTTTGTTAGGGAAGAGAGTAAAAATCATATATTCTTGATCCTTAGGTTAGGGTATCAACTTTCTTCAAAAATTTCCGGAATTCCGGGCACGTGGGCCCGGGGGTGAATTTTAGGAACCTTGCATTTAGAGTTGGGAAATTGGTTTAATAGTTAGAATATTAACCTTTGAGTATGTATTGACTAGTTCTCACCCTATTTGAATAGTTTCGGATCGTTCGGCTCCGAATTGGAGGTTTGAGCACGTTCATGGATCGGAATATAGGCTTCGGAGCAAGGTGAGTCTCCTTTCTAACCTTGTAAGAGGGAATTGTCCCCATAGGTGAATTAATTGGTTATGTGCTCCTATTTGTGGGGCTACGTACGCACGAGGTGACGAGAGTCCGTGCGTAGCTACTATTATGCTATTTTCCGGGTAGTTTAGGACCCAAAAGCATGCTATATTTGGATTAATTGTAAACTTATTGACAGCTTGAATTGCTTAAACCACATCGAATTAATAAAAAATTTTCAAAAAGGATTAAACTTCTTCTCTTAAATTGTTAAAAGAGAAAGTGGCTTTTATTTGAATAAATATTCCCCGATAAATTCCTAATTGGCTATCTGAGCATGTATTTCTATGTGTACCTGCGTCGCACGTATGATTCGCGAGCAGGGGGATTGTTTATTTCATGTTGACCGCGTCGCATGGATAGTTCGCGAGCGGGGTAATAGATGCATCTTTGGTTCGCGCCGTTCGACCCTCGGTAGTGGAAAATTTATTTTCTATTGGAGCGGGCCGTAAGCCTCGGCATGATTTGCGCATGCTTGCATTGCTGCCTTGAACTTATTAAAGTTGTTATTGCCTCTTCCTGGCTTGAGAATATTTGGATAAATAATGAAAAGGAATTTTGGAAATTTCCTATAAAAGAAATAATTGTTTACTTGTTTCCTTCTATCGGATTAAAATCATGTTTATAGAAATCCACAATTTCATGTATTATTGACACCAAATTATTGGACCCTTAGTAAGTGTCGAAATCGACCTCTCGTCTCTACTTCTTCGAGATTAGACGGGATACTTACTGAGTACACGTTGTTTTCGTACTCATACTACACTTCTGTGCATTTTTGTTGCACAGGCTCAGGTGTTATTAGTGGCCTACTGGGCGTAGCAACACGGACGATACTGGGACTAGGTGAGTTGCATTATTCGAGGCGGCCCGCAGCTAGTATAGTCCCTTCCAGTGTATTGTATTTACTTTCTGTCCAATGTATTCCGGACGGATGTTGTATTTTATTTCTTTCTTAGCAGATGCTCATGCGCTTGTGACACCGGGTTCTGGGATGGTTATAGGATTGTTCAATATTAAGTTTATTAAAGACTTCATGGTTATTCCTATAAGGTTCATTATTTGTTATTTGATGTATAAAGGAAAATGATTTTAGCAAATGCTAAAATTGGAGTTTAATTAAGTATTTGTTTGGCTTGCCTGACAGCGGTGTCCGGCGCCATCATGACCCTTAGTGGATTTTGGGTCGTGACATGTTACTTGCGTATTTCCTATTTTGAAATTCCTATTATTGATAATTCTGTCATCTGGTTGGTTCTGTTACTCGCACATGTGGGAGGATGAGTTGAACTCACGAAGGGTATTGCGTGCTAATTGATTTGTCAAATATTTTTTTATATATATATGGTGAGGCAGAGATAGAAGCACGAAGGGTGTTACCGTGCCGTTTGACTTGATATCTTGGATATACTCCTCATGCCAGGAAATATGGTAAATCTTCTACTGTGATTCTTTTTAGTAATTGTTGACTGCGCCGAGTTGTGTACGGTACTTTTATGTGTTATGCTTTGAATTGATGTTATTGTTAATCTATTGTACAGGTCATAAGAATAAGCATCTTTTAACTAAAAGCCTCGTCACTACTTCGACGAGGTTAGACAAAATACTTACAGTACATGGGGTCGGTTGTACTGATATTGCGCTTCTGCACTTCTGCACATTGCATACAGATTTTGGATCGGAGCTCCTGGTGACGTTGGGTGCTGATTCAGAAGATGTTCGTGTGTTTAGATATAGCTGCCACTTGTCCTTGGTGGCTTAGGTTATTGCTAATATGTTTATGTAACCTTCAAACAGAATGTGTATTCATTTGTATCAGTTTTGAAATTCCAAATCTTAAAAGCTCGTGATTCGTACTACCAGGTCTTGGTTAAATTTGTAAATGTTCAGTTATCTATTCTCTATTATCTTATAATCTCAGTTGACTTGTATTTTCTGTTAGTTGGCTTACCTAGCGGGTTGATTTAGGTGCCATCACGAATTGTTGTTTTTGGGTCGTGACAAGGCGGTATCAGAGCACTAGGTTCGTAGGTTGTACGAGTCATGAGCAAGTATCTAGTAGAGTCCTGCGGATCGGTATGATGACATCCGTGCCTATCTTCGGGAGGCTACAGGGCATTTAGGAAAAATTTCCCTTTCTTTTTTCTTTATCATGCTGCCTTGTTTCAGCTTAAAATATACAGCTTTGGCTCCTCCCAGTCGCTCATATATGGTGTTGTGCAATAAGCATTCATTATGTGCTGACGATCGGTGATGCTTTAGATAGATTACGATGTGTTTTCTAGCCTCAGAAGCAGATGCGGTGTTAAATCTTCTAGTCGTTCATTTGTGGTATGAGGCGGGTTCATATGTTTGGTTGGTAACCACAAATTTGGGAAGATTGGCTGGTGGCCTAGCTATTGTGACTAAGGTGGGGCAAGGTGTCCATTTGAGTATAATCGGTGGGCCATCTCCTGCATGATGAGTTTGGATCATGTATCTCGTGTGAGGTTTCCATTCAGTGGAGTGCATATATGATCATTTCAGAGCATTTGTGGAAGTTGTTTGACTATTGCAATGATGGGTAAGCACTTGACAAAGTCTTCGGGGTATTCTATTACTAGTATTACATGAGTTTTTGAAGTATTCAGCTAAATAGTCGTGCGGGATCGGGGCATGCTGTGAAAATATGGTACTTTGGGGTGCCGATGAGGTGATCTATGGCTTCGAGCTAAGTGGTGGAGTCTGCTAATGACGATCGGATTGTAGGGTCATGGACCGTATTAGTTTCCGGACCGAGATATTTCTTGGTATTTCTTTGGATGGTCATATGCTGGTGAAGTACGGGTTGCTCGATGCGTATTAGTTGTGTATTGGAGATCAGAGTAAGATGAGTAGTTATCGAGAAGGTTTTGGAGAGTTCCAAGTCTTGTGTAGCTTTAAGGATTTTTGAATTTGTCTGCGGGCGGGCTTGGAAATGGTAGCGAATGGATCGTCTTTGCGGTATTTCCTTGTCAAGAAAGGTTACATGCCAATGTTGGGGGTGATGCAACAAATGGCTTTGGGTCCCCAGGAAGTTCCTTCAAGGCGGTCATATCGGATTGAGTTACTTTCGGGTTGGCGGTCTGGGTGACTCGATTGAGTTAGAGGCAATTGGTTCTGAATACTTGATTATGTGTTACTGAGTTCCGAAGAATTTATCATGGTTATAACCACGGTCGGAGTTGATGTTTTCCACAGGTGTAGAAGCTATATTGCGTATGGTGGAGTTCTCCTGGATTGAGATAAATGAAAGATTCTCGGTTGGTAAAGTGTTAAATTTGCCTATGGTTCAGAGTTGACCATGAGACATTCGTAGTGTTGCGAGTTAGCATGTTAGAGGCGATGCGCCGTGTGGAGTTGAAAAGTGCATGTACAAGGTTGCCGTTTAGTTTTGGAGGGAAGGATACGAGTTCTTGATATCTCAGACAATTTCGGGTGTTTGAGGTCTTGTTGGTACTATGGGTTCCCATCGAAGTAGAATTCGCCTGTTGGCAGGTACATTGTGTTTCGACTTATGGGTGCTTCTCCGTGAGATGATGGAGTATGAATTACGTGTCAACTATTTGAGTAGCGGTGTTGAGATTGGGTATGAAAATTCTAGTATTCGTGAGGCTCAGAGTTTGAATGTTCTTGTTGGCGGACTATTCCTTGATTGCGAGTTGTGAAGGAATGTAGAAGCTTCGAAGATTAATGGTAGGTGTATGGAAAGGTTGCTATAGACTTTAGGAAGGTTATTCCATATTTGAGGATGATCAAAATTTGGCTTGGGGATTATTTTGAGCCTAGTGAGGGTGTGAATTCTATATCAGATTGGATTTGCTTGCTCTTGCGCAGTTGATGCCATATGTATATCATCGGGCGGAGTAGATGTTATTCGCGTCTTGGTTTATGTCGTATGTTTCTCTCTTATGCTATGACGGGTTGTGAGGTTTACATGATTCTTCGCACGCATATTGTGATTCAATTTTAGGCCTCATGGCACTATGGGCGAGGTGGCACTTATGATATTGAACTGCTTATGACACCATAGTTGTACTTGACTGTATCAGTATTGTTTGTCCCTGATCAGTGAGCCCGAGTATTATGGCTCGAAGGGTACTCTATATGGATTGATATGATGGGATCGAGTTGCACGCCGCAACGGTATAGTGATGAAATGTGGCTCCTTATTTCTATTTCGTGTATTTTGCTTTCAGCTTGTTGAGAATAGTTCATTGTAAAATTCCCCGCCCGCTTAACTTTCCTAGTAGATTTCTTATTAAGTTTTCTTACTGTTATCTGTCATGTCTAAATTATTACTTGTTAGTGTACGGAACCGGGTTGTGTGTGGCTCCAAATGTTTATTGTTGATGCTTGTCGGTGTGGCTGCTCGTATTGGCTGAGATGAGGTTTCTAGACCTGAGATTTGCGCTATTGTATTGGGATGAGGAAGGTTTGGAAGAATAATACTATATTTTGTTGAGGGTGTGGACAATGGCCCTGGTCGGGCGAGTGAGTTTCTTGGCTTATTGATCAGATGAGTGGTTAAGCGGTTATGCGTGTTTCTTTCATCATCAGTAGGGTATGAAGGTTTTGAACGAGGTTCTAATCGATATGAGGTTTTCTACCGGCACCAGATTTGTTTTGGGTGGTAATGGTGGTCGGCAGTTCCTACTGTGAGTGTCGAAGTGATGGGGTATATCATGTGACTACATCTTGTGTTATGGTTGTGACTTGATACAACTTGTCCAAGCTTATACAATGTGCAAATGAGGGATTCGGGTCTCGTAATAAATTCTAGATGATAGAGATGGGTTCTAAGGTTTAAGGTCCAAGGTTGAAGTAAGGATCTCTAGTTATGTTGTGTTGGCGGGCTTATATTGAGCAGGGTGATGTGGAATCACCCCAGGGTTTATGCTTAGTAAGGTTACACCGTGATTTGATAGCTTTGGAACGACTCCTGGCACGTTCGAGGACGAACGTATGTTTAAGTGGTGGAGGATGTAACGACCCGACTGGTCATTTTGAGCATTTGAACTTCGCTCGGTAGTTTACGGGTGTGAATAGCTCCGTCTGATGTATTTTGACTTATGTGAATCGTCGGTATTGGTTTTCAGGTTATTCAGGACTGATTTGGAAGAATGATTTTCAACTATTGAGCATTAAATTTGAAAGATTTGACCGAGTTTGACTTTTTAGTATTTGACCTCGGATTGGAATTTTGATGGTTTCTTTAGCTCCGTTGGGTGATTTTGGGCTTAGGAGCGCGTCCAGATTGTGATTTGGAGGTCCGTAGTTGAATTTGGCTCGAAATGGCGAAAGTTGGATTTTTTGAAAAGTTTGACCAAGAACTTTTTGATATCGGGGTCGGATTTCAATTCCGGAAGTTGGATCAGGCCTGCAATGTCAAATGTGACTTGTGTGCAAAATTTTAGGGCAATCGGACGTGATTTGATAGGTTTCGGCATCAGTTGTGGAAGTTTGAAGTTTCAAGTTCATTGATTTTTAGATTGAGGTGTGATTCGTTGTTTCGATGTTGTTATGTGTGTTTTGAGGCCTCGAGTAAGTTCGTATTTTGTTATGGGACTTATTTGTACGTTTGGACGTGGTCCTGAGGGGCTCGGGTGAGTTTCGGATAGGTTTGGGTTGTGTTGCACTCGTTTTTTATGTTTCGACGTTGTTTCTTCAAGCATAAATGGTACTACATTAACAAAATGAGCTCCTATTTCTGTTTTTATTGAAGCATTAGATCCGTATCGCAATTACGGAGACATAGCAAAAAGAATCGTCGAATTTGGACATCGTATGCGGAGTTTATGGTCATATTACTAAGAATGGGGTTGCCAGAATTTTCAGATTAACTACGAAATTGCCACTGACTTCGTATTTAAAAATCTGCTCTATTTCCAAATACTGAAACCAACATATTCCTTCACTATAAGATCAAATGGAGTGATTCAAGAGTCTAACTTTACTAGAATTTCACAAGGAATCCATTGGAAACATCAAAAGCGAGTTTCGAGATTATTTGGCACAAGAAACGAGGCAGAACAATATTAAAACGAGGGTTTTGTTTATTTAACATATTTTGAGTTGGGGAGCTCGGAATTGGGAAATTTTTGAGGCGATTTTCACCTTATGAATTGGGGTAAGTGTTCTCTACTCGGTTTTGGTTATACTCCATGAATCTGTCTTTGATTTTAGCTTTTGGTTGATGAATTTTAAAGAGGAAATTGGGGGTATTGGCCTAAAGTTTCATAATATGAATTTTTGAGTTTTGAACATCGATTTGAAATCGGAATTGAGTGAAACTAGTATGGTTAGACTCTTAATTGAATGGGTTGTCAGATTTTATGAGTTTGTCGGGTTTTGAGGCGTGGGCCCGAGTATGATTTTTGGCCGGATTTGGGATTTTGATTTAGGATTCGATCTTTATCATTTCGAATTGTTTCCTTGGGATTTATTTGATGTATTTGAGTTTCTTTTGGCTAGTTTTGAGCAGTTAGGAGGTCACTATGTGCGTGATGACATTTTTGATGCATCACTTGGCTTGCTCTATATTGTAATTGGCTTGTTCGAGGTAAGTGTCTTGCCTAACTTTGTTGAGGAAATTTTTCCTCCTATTTGTCATTGTTTGCTACATGCGAGGGTGATACATATGTGAGGTGACGAGCGTATTGATTAGCTCCAACCCTGCACCACTATATAAGGGCGAGGAGTGGTCGATGCAGCTTTTACCTGAAAGGTCGGGATCGATATCCACAGTGAGTTAATATTGGTTGGGAGTTGGGTTTCTATCTAATCTAGCTTTGCGTGTTGCTTTTCATTGTACTTCTAACCATGCTTGGATTTGTTTCTACTCTACGTTTAATGATATTGATTGCTGAAAATAATCAAAGTACAATATTTTTGTAGGAGTTTTTTCAATTGATAAAAAAGCACTAGTGAAGTGACTTACACCTAGGCGAGTATCTAAATGGGGTCTAGCATTTAGGACAAGCTTATTATATTTGGGGTCGTGATATAACTTTTACACAAAATTACTCACTCTATACCTCTCAGTAATTTGAGTGACTTTGCCCTAATTGGCTTTCCCAAGCCTAATTGGGCGTTCAAACAATGCAAATAAAATTGGCTCAAGTCGGGTATTACTATCTCTAGGCTTAACCCTTTAATTGGGTCTACCAATCTCTTAAGTTCGCCCCAATTTCTTATTAGCCTATTTTTCATAAACTTGGGCTTTCTTTCTCAAGAAGAGCCTAAGTTAAAAAGGCATGAATCAGTGTTTGCAACCACCAACTCAACAGTTAAAGCATGAAACAAGCTAAATATCACTAACCCATAAAAAAATAAGCCCTAAAATTGAAGACCCATTAAATACCCACACTAGGGTTGGGTCACAACCCTAGCTAATGAGTTTAGCTAGTAGCTACTCATAATCAAGGTAGAAATCTTTATACGCTGAAATCGGAGGGTCCAATTTCTCGTCATTAGGGCACTTCGAGAGATCACCTCGAGGGCTCGAGGTTACGGCCGAGTTTCCTCCCTCGAGGTTCGTCGACGAACCTCAACCTCGGGGCAGTAATGATCACGGTAATGGTAGAAATGGGGAGTTCCCAAGGCACACAGCTAGGGCTAACAAAGTCTAGTGGGCTACTCTATACCCAAATCAGGGTGTCCTCTAGCTGTCCCATCTCCATATCTTTGTAATTAATGCATTTTGTACCATGTTGGGATTCCCCTCATATATAAAGGGGAACCCTTGTCATTTGTAGAGATTTGTTGCTCCATACTTAATACACAAGAACATTCTCTCTGTTCTCTAACACATTCTCTTGATATTATTGCTTCCATTTATTACCTTTGTTATTTTTCATCATTTATTGCTTATCATTGGCCATAAAGAGGCCTTCGTTGATTTCACTGTAACTGTTAGTCGCTCTCCAACTGCCTTCGACAGCTCCCAGCCGAGCATCGGAATCGACCTCGAGGCCCCGAATCGACAGGCTCAAGGCCCCGATTGTTAACCTATCGGTTTGGTTATCGCCTTACTCCTAACTCTTATCTCGTTCCTAAGTCTCACACATAGCATCAATTTCTTAACAACCGACATAAAAATAGATCACGTATTTTTAGAGTCCCATAATCAAATTTAATTGTTATTACCATTTTCACGGTAAACAGTTTGGCGCCCACCGTGGGGCTAAAAATAATAGTGATTATTTTCTTGCTTGTTTAACCACGTAACACAAGTTATTTTTCACACTTTTCTTGTCCAAGATCTTTGATTTCAGGTCAAATGTCTAACTTAGTAAACGCACGTGAAAACATCAACCCTGAAGACCATGGAGAAAATGGCGTTGACGTCCTAGGTGTATATGTACCACCACGAAACCCTGAGAACGCACCGGAACTGATTCCCGTGGACGCGGTTTCACGCGACGCTCAACACGTCGAAATAAGCTCCCACACCAATAGGAGCATACACCAAGGCGACCAACAAGAAGCCCAGAAAGCCCCAGCTCGGGAAGAACAGGAGGTTAGCCTTCATGTTATTTTTAAAATGTTGCAGGCACAATAGCTGGCTATTGCTTAATTGCAAAGTCACCAGAAAACTCCTAGCACGGTAGCACCGGGGACGGCTCCCCCAGTCGAGCAGGTACCGGAGAGATCGAGCAGTAACGGGTCGATAGCCGATCCCATCATCGTAAAGATGCTCGAAGACCTCACTAGAAGGATCGAATCGGGCGAGAAAATGATAGAAGCCAACGATAAGAAGGTCGAGACTTACAACTCCAGGGTCGACCAAATTCCAGGAGCGCCCCCGACCTGAAAGGTGTAGATCCAAAGAAGTTCGTACAAAAGCCGTTCCCACAAGAGGCGGCCCCGAAACCCATTCTAAAGAAGTTCAGAATGCCCGACCTTCCAAAATATAACGGAACCTCGGACCCCAATGAGCATGTTACTGCTTACACCTGTGCAGTAAAAGGCAACGACCTGAGGGACGACGAGATCGAGCCTATCCTGTTGAAGAAGTTCAGGGAAACGCTTTCTAAAGGGGTAATGATGTATTATCACAACCTGGCCCCAAACTCGATAGATTCATTTGCCATGCTGGCGGATTCTTTCTTTAAGGCACATGCTGGTGCCATCAAGGTAGCAACAAGGAAATCTGACGTCTTCAAGATTAAGCAGAGGGAGAATGGGATGCTGCGAGTTCGTATCGCGCTTCCAAATGGAACGAATGGAACTACCACCAGTCTCCGACGACTTGGCAGTGCAGGCCTTCACTCAAGGTCTGAATGAACGAAGCTCGGTGGCTTCGAAACAGTTTAAATAAAACCTAATCGAGTACCCAGCCGTGACTTGGTCGGATGTCCATAACCGATACCAGTCGAAAATTAGGGTCGAGGACGACCAGCTAGGGGCCCCCTCGGGCTCGGTATACCCAACCAGGCTTCTGGAAAAGGAGCCAAAACAAAACAAAGAAAGGTGCCAGCCATACATCGAGGACAGAAGGAACGCCCCGAGGCGCAACATACCCCACAATGATCGAAGGATGGACCGAGGACAGAATCCTCGGGGACTCGTCAACTGAGCCGGATTTGATAGACACACGGGGCCAACAGAGGCACCTCGCTTCTCATAATACAACTTCAACATCGATGTATCAGACATTGTGTTTGCCATCAGTAAAATCAGAGACGCCAGGTGGCCCAGGCCCGTACAATCAGGCCCCTCATAAAAGAACCATAACTTAGTGTGTGAATTTGACAACACGCACGGGCACAGGACCGAAGATCGCCGGCAACTTCGGGAAGAAGTGGCCCGATTGCTCAGCAAAGGTCACCTCCGGGAATTTCTCAACGACAGAGCCAAGAGTCATTTCCGGGAAAAATAGGCGACCAAAAAGAACGAAGCAGATGAGCCGCAACATGTCATCCATACGATCTTTTGAGATATTGGCACCCTACGGAGAAAAGCCAACTCGAGGCCCCATCTCGGCTCTGCTGCGGCGCACTGGTAAGTTCTTTTCTTGTAAACACATTTTGAATCAGACATATACTTGTGAATCCAAATAGCCCGACCAATATTATCAAGTCGAAGGTGACAAAGAAGCTAGAACTGCCCCAACCAAGTTATGCCCACCTTTCGAAGTCCTGGACGGACCCAACTGGGCGAATAAATCAACGAAAGTGGAACCGCCGTACCAGTCAATATGGCCGGTGTGGCCTGAAACATCAGTACCTGAACCGTCAAGAGGGCTGAAGGATAAACAAACAATGAAATAATGATAGCAAACTACATCTTCGGCTAAGCCTGACTAAACAAAGCAGAAGACCGTACCGCATCCTCATTACAAGCAGCTGAAGTATATCAGGGCTTGAAACATCGCCGGCACAATCTACACTAAGGTATGACCGTCTCCTTTCTCTTTCAATTACATTCTATGCTGACCTGAGTGCAGGTATTCGATCAAAACGGCCAAAGCACTCTCTAACTCGAAGGCCTTAGGTTCTAAAAGAATGCGTTGCGCTCTTTCCCTTCGACCGGGTTTTCATCCCAAAAAGGGTTTTACCGGCAAGGTTTTTAACGAGGCAACACCTATATGATACCTAAGGAAAACTCAACAAGTATTCAAGGCTTCTTTTGCAATCAACCTCGAACACTGGGGGGCATCCCCCCGGAAGATCACATTCTCGGAGAAGCTAAGATATGCTGAACGAGGTCTCGATAGAAAATACAATGTACCGGGCCAAATGGTCAAACGAACTGTGTCCGCATAGAACAACCAAGCTCCTAACAGCAAAGGCATGTATACTTGTACCAAGTAATCAAAGAATACTTTTCCTCAAAGCATCTCACGCTCCAAAGAAATTCTGCATTTTCGCAAAAATGACTCCTCTGACGAAGACGTCCCGAGCACTCGGGGACTGACGTCAACAATTCAACACCTGAGCGATCTCCGGATCGGAACTCCAAACTCATAAGCCCACAACGAGGCAAAATGCGAACCATCTCCAAAGCCGAAAATGTCCCGAACACTCGGGGACTGGCGTCAAAAACTCAAGTCCACATGAACCCCGGGTCGAAAACTCCGGAATCGTAAGCCCTCAATGAGGTAATACCAAGTTCACAAGTAATGGCTCCCGAGCCAAGAAATCCTCGATAACTCGGGGACTGTCATCAATCGCCATCTCCATCGTAATGGCTCCCGAGTCGAGAAATCCTCGATAACTCGGGGACTGCCGTCAATCGCCATCTCCATCGGCTTATAAAAAACCCGAGGCCATAAGACCCCAAATGGGCAGCCTCGGTCTCGTAAGACCTACATAAGCCAGCAACAGTATTTGTAAGACCTCAAGCAAGGCATGAACCATACTTGTACCAAGTATCTAAAAATTGTAAGACCTCAAAGGCGTGAAAATTTTGTAAGACCTTACTAAAGGCATAAACCCAATCTCAAAGTTAAAGCTATATATCAAACTTGTAAGACCCCTAAAAGGCATACCCTCAATATAGACGCCGAAACTACTTCACTCGGGATCAAAAATGGCTCCGGCCAAGCAAAAATGACTACGGTCATAAGGCTGTACCAGCCAAACTAATGCGACTCGGGGACGCCCGACCGTCGCTACAAAATCACAGGCCTTCAATTACTACGAATCTACTTCGAAAAGAACCGGTTAAACAGGCTACCCTCGACATAGGCAAAAGAGCTTCGACCATGTCAGATCCTGAACACTGGCTTCGAGATACTCAGCCTCCGAGCCAAAACTCCCGAGGTTCTCGATCATCGCCATATAATGACTCGCAATCGAGGTTTTTTATTAAACCGTCAAAGAGTTAGGCAAACACTTCCAAAAAAATCCTTATCGAGGGAAAAATAAAGCCTACACAAAAGGTCTCATCGACCCAAAGCGTAAGAGCCATTGTTGCCAGCCCACATAAACAGTCGCACCGACCCAAAGCGTAAGAGCCACTGTCGCCAGCTTAAAATATGAAAACTTGAGGGTCGAATGATCTCGAGTCGAAACCCGACTCGAAGACTGAACCCAAAACAGTTAACTAAAATGCCCAAGAGCAAAAGCGTAAGAGCTCAAACGCCAGGTTACACTAAAAGGTCGCTTCGACCCAAGGCATAAGAGCCATTATTGCCAGCCCGCACAAATATAAAACTTGAGGGTCAAAAGAGCTCGAGTCAAAACCCAACTCGGAGACTAAACCCAAAATAGTTGATCAAAACATGCCTAAAAACAAAAGCATAAGAGCTCAAACGCCATCTTATACTAAAGGCTCGCGTCGGCCAAATACATAAAAGCCTACGGGCCAGCCTAATGAGCCTCAAGGCCATATCGAGAATCTAAGGATTCCTATCGACTCAAAGACCAGTTCACCTGGCCAAATTTGAGGCAGAAAGAGATACGAAAGAAGTAAAGCCGCAAGGTTTTCTTTTGTACATACACACGAAAAAATGCAATCTCCATCTACAAACATGCTTCGAAAATGTTATATACAGATGGTAAAATCTACGCCTCCTTGGGAGCTACGTCCTGTCGGCCTCATCTTCGCTTTCTTCAGTGTCGGATAGGAGTAACTGAGCATCACGCTCATCCGCCCTCGCTCGCGCCAACTCTTCTGAGAGGACAAAACCCCTAGCACGGATCTCCTCTAGAACTTTTCTTAGAGGCTTGCAACGAGCATACTCTTTGATCCTATCTTCGCGGTCGAGGATCCTCCTCAGCTCAGCTTCAGCATCAGCAACGTCCTTTGAATAGATCGCCATCTCCTGGTCAGCCTTAGTTCGGCTCATTGCGGCTTCAGCCCAGGCATCAACGATCTCAGCTTTGACCTTCGAAAGCTCGGACTCGAGCTTCATAATCACATCTGTTTGAACCAAAGCATTGTCACAAGCTAAGCGAAGTTGAACCTCAAGGGCGGAGACTTTTCCCAAGCACCTTCCTCCACTAAAGTCTGAGCGTCCATCTGAGCCTTCAACTCATCATACTCGCGCTTGGTTTGGCCAACTTTGTTCCGAAGGCGCTCCAGGTCCTCCGCCTTTTCCTGCAACTGAAATAAACAAAACATTAGCCTCAGGAGCTAGAAGAAAGAACACACGCTCAGTCGGAACAAAAACTACCTGCTCCTTCAAATAGCTCTCATAATTCAAGCTCCGACTCGCCTCATACCGTAAATATGCCAGCTCGCTTTCCCTTTCTTCGCAAAGGCGCCTAAGGGATTTCCCCTCATCTAGAGCTTTCCGCAGCCTGGCCTCACGGCGAAGCAACTCGTACTTACGCTTGTCAAAAGCCTTTGCGAAGGAAAATACCATAAGGAAGGGAAGGCACAAAACTCGAAAAATCTACGCGAAAACTCACCGCATAATGAAGCCGCTGGGCTTCCTCGAAGGCCGAGCACACATCTGCTAGCCTGGCTCCCCCAGCTCTAAAAAAGTTGACCCCGGTCGAGGCCTGGTCACTCGGCACATATGACCCCTGGTTTCGAGCATCCCTCGAAGTACCTCCAACGGAAAAAGAGGTCGACATCGGAGGAAAAACCGCCTTTCTAAAACCAGGAATCACGGGTGTGGCAGGCTCAGTTAATACTTCCACTTCGGGCCCCCGGTCCAGATTCACCTTGCTTTGAGCACCATCGCCCCGCAAAGGTACTTCCTGCATATTGTTATCATCCTTTGGCCTAGAAGCCGACAACCCTTCTCCCTCTCCAAAGGGGTATTGCCTCGCCTCAGAAGGCTCCCCGATGTCTACAATAACAAGGTAAGTATGCAGGAAAAGAAAGAGCTTTTCCAGACGAGAAAAGGGAAGGGAACAAATCGCACAGCACATACCATGATGTTTTGCCTCCCATCGACCCCTAGACAAAGCTCGCCACTTACGCTCGTCGCGGGTCGAGTGGGCTGCCAACTCTCGAGCCCAATTTGGAATATCAGGAACCTCACGCGACGTCCATGAAATCGCTGCAGAAGAGGAAAAGAAGGCACGTTTACGAGGCCAGCCTTCACCATATACAAAACTAAGAAGACACGAAGTGTAACACTTACATGTATATTTCCATTCCTCAGGGAATGGCATAAACTCCACAGGGATAATATCAATAGTCCGAACTCGGACGAATCAAATCATCCACTCCCAATCCCCATCTCCTTCATCATCAACAACAAAAGGCGTGGCCAACCGGCATCGTAAAGTTAACAGGCCTCGATGTTAAAAGGCTGATACATCCTGATAAGATGGCTAAGCGTGAATTCGAGCCTTGCCTTCTCCGCGGAGAACCTTATCATCAGTATTGTCCTCCCAAATGATGGATGAATCTGCGCCAAGGTAACCCGATACTTCCGACAAAAATCAAGCACGACCCTATCAGGGGGGCCTAGCGTGAAGGGGTACGTATATACATTCAAAAACCCCTCAGCATGATCCATGATGCCCTCATCCGGGGAAAGTATTTGTAGCTCTACCCTTTCCCCCCATCCGCAGTCTTTTCTCACTGATCCAAGGTATCCTCCCCTATCGAAGAAGCAAACTTCAAGGTATGCTCCCGTTGATCCTGAATAGCGGGGTACTTCTCCGACGATAAGTTCCCTCCCGAAGCGAAACACCCCGAGTCAAGCCCGCCGGGCACCGGCGACGCTCCACCGACAAGGCGAGAACCGGAGCCGAAACTCTCTCCTCCCTGCCAAACGGATCCTGATATGGCGGTCATGACTACAACAAAATCAGAGAGCTGGGCAGTAATTTAGACAAGAGCGCTAATGCTGAAATAGCAAAAGGCCTAACACAGGAAAAGGAAGGGTAACTACTCAGAATGGTGGGATCTCCAAAAGGGCGAAAACAACCCTATATATGGAAAAAGCGCCGACAATCCGCCTGCCCTAGAGGTCGATTAAAATGTTGGCCGAAGCCACTCTGGGAGGATGTACCGGCGGGGTCGCCTCGGTCACTTTACAACCGCATCGCCCATTTGACAAGCGTCGTGTGATGTTTCGGGAGTCGGAGACCCCCGAACCAAACAAGTCCCGAGGTGGCATCCGACCTTGAGGACCTCCATCAAAGGGAGGTTAGGCTCTAAGAAGCCAACGGCATCACTGCAAGTCCCGAGGTGGTACTCGACCTCGAGGACCTCCATCAGAAAAAGGTTAGGCTCTAGGAAGCCAATGACATCATTACATGTCTCGAGGTGGTACCCGACCTCGAGGACTTCCGTCAAAAGGGAGTTAGGCTCCGAGGAAATGAGCACATAAAACTCTGTCCGTATGGGCTTGGCCTCGGGATACCATCTAAAGTTCAAGATAAGTTTCCAGATGGCCCGAGTTAACCCTCACTCGGGGACTTCTCCCGAAAGCCTAAAGGCAATGTTCATTCTCGAGCTTCTAAGCGAATCCCCCTCGAAGATCATTGCCGGGTCTAAAGGCTAAATCTCGATTTGGGGGTTCGAAGCCCTACTCTCATTTGACTCGAAGTCAGGGTCCCGACGACCTGAGTTTATTAGTCCAACCCGGGCTCAACACTTGCACCAACCGATGGGGTCATACACTTAGATTCTACACAAGCATAAGTAAAGGGAAAATAGCAAAACTCAAAGACAAAATTGGAGAAGCATCTATATATTCATAAACACTTGATTACAAAAGTCCAGGAAGGGTCCTTACATATGGTTACAAAAGCACACGAGGGGTCCTTACACAGAAACAAAGAAGCCAAAGGGGTACACATATAGTAAAAGACAAGAGCCTAGTCTATTCTCGAGGGTCATCCCCAGCGGCAGAATCTTCAAGCACCATCTCCTCGGGCATGTATCCTCGGCGGCAATATCTTCGACCGCCACCTCCTCTGGGTCCCATCTCGGTCCTCCAGAATAACATCTCCGAGGGCAAAGACGGAGAAGAGGAAAGTGACACAGAAGAAGCAGAAAAAAGAGACATAGCCTGCCGAAGCCAGAAATAGAGGATTCGGCGGGCGTCGACCCTACTTGCACGGCTGCTCCAAGTCCGCCTTTTGGGACATTATTTCGTGCAAGTTTAGCGTCCGGTTGTGCCTTTTCACCCCTTGGAAACCTAGGGGGATGAAGTGCCACACCAAGCCAGGGTAGGAGAGTGAGCAGCGGTGTATAGTCCGAATGCTCTCCTCAGCAGCAGTGTAGAGTCCAAACGTCCTCCTAAGTCGGAAGAAGTCAGCTCCCCTATCTCATCACCTCTATCCGATGACGACAGCAGTAAAAACCATAACAATAACAACAACGACAAGACAGTATAATCTCGCTCGACAAGGGAAAACCCGAGCAAAGGGCCATGATGTGGCTGATGAGAACGCTGCCATGTAACCTTAAGGCCGTGGACCCCAGACATGGTGGGTAGCAATGGAGGAAGATGGTGAGAAGAAAGGGATGGAAAGATGTCGAAAGGCACTTGGATAAAAAGATGGTACCAGAAGGCCCCCATTTATAAGGGGTGTGAGCACGTGATTTTTGCCGCGCTTAAATTACTCCTATAGAATTCATTAAAATTAGAATTTTTCTTTTAGTATTTGAATTTTTAGGAATTAACTTCATGATTTTGTGTTTTGTTTGCATTTTGTGTGCATTTTTAGTTGTCATAAAAATGAAAAGAAAAATTACGAAATAGTATACTTGCATTTAGGACCCAATTCTAGATTTTTAGATTAATTAACATTATTGAAAATAGGAGAAAATAATTAAAAATAGTCCTTTATATTGTTTTACTTTCAATTTTTTGATTTTTTCTTAAACTAGGATTTGTTTAATTTTTGAGAATTAATTAGTCTCATTTTAGAATTAAATCAGGTTTTGGCTATATTTTAATTTTGTACTTAATAAAATCCAAAATTTAAATAAATAAAAAAGAAAAGAGAAGAAAACAAACAAAAAAAAGAAATTGAAATGAAGAAAAGGGATCAGTCCACCATTTTTTGGGCCATAAATTTGAGCCCAAACCCCAAAATCCAGCCAAAATGGCCCAAATGCACCCCTACCCGGACCAAATGACCATGCCCCTGAGACCAATAAAACGACGTAGTATAAGAGGGATACTACGTCGTTTTGAATTAGTGAGTGCCAGATCAATCCAAGCCCTCCATCCATCATAATCCAACGGCCTCAATTTCATCTTAATTTTTAATAAAAATGTCTGAAAAATTATGGAAACCCTAAAGACCAAACCTCCTCTTCCTCGTACCCCCGTCACCTCTTCGTCTCCCACCGCCCACCACCATCAGACCACCGCCTTCCGCCGTCCGCCGCCGGCCGGAAATCGTCTCCGCCGGCGGCGATGCTCCGATGAACCCCAAAAATACACCCCTGAACCTCCTCTTCCCCCTCATCTCGAATCCGGCCATATTTTCCTTCAACACCTCTCCCAGCTCCTCGAATATTCAAAGATAGTGTCGCCGCCTCCGCCGTGTCCGGCGGCGGTAACCCCGAACTAGTCCAAAATTACACCAAGTCCTCTCCTCACCCTCCTCCTTCCGAATCTACAGTCAATAATGTTCGAATCTTCCCCAAACAATTCGAATCTTAGATCGAAAATTGACCCAGAACCCTAGTTGCTCAATGTTTTGGGGTTTTTTGATTTTGGGTTATAATAGCCCTTAATCATGTATTTTCTCATAAAAACACATGATTAAGGACGGTTGTAATCCAAAAAATGCCAAGAAAAAACTACCAGAGTCGAATCCAAATCTAAATTCAAAGTATTCATTTTTTTACTTCTCNTTTGTTCTCCAGGTGGGCGCCTGATTGCTGAATCTCGAAATGTATTCCTTTGTTCTCTAGGTGGGCGCTTGATTGCTGAATCTCGAAATGTATTCCCTTGTTCTCCAGGTGGGCGCCTGATTGTTGAACTTGAACTGTATTCCCTTGTTCTCCAGGTGGGCGCCTGATTGCTGAATCTTGAAATGTATTCCCTTGTTCTCCAGGTGGGCGCCTGATTGCTAAACTGGAAATGTATTCCCTTGTTTTCCAGGTGGGCGCCTAATTGCTGAATCTCGAAATGTATTCCCTTGTTCTCCAGGTGGGCGCCTGAATGCTGAACTTGAAATGTATTCCCTTGTTCGCCAAGTGGCCCCTTATTGCTGAATCTTCAAATGTATTCCCTTATTCTCCAAGTGGGCGCCTGATTACTGAAACTTGAAATGTATTCCCTTGTTCTCCAGGTGGGCGCCTGATTGCTGAACTTGAAATGTATTCCCTTGTTCTTTAGGTCTTGAGTTGAGCGTTTTTTCCTTAGCCAACATTAGGGCTCCAACCCCTGAGTTGAGCGTTTTCCTTTTAGCCAACATTAGGGCTCCAACCCATGAGTTGAGCGTTCTTCCTTTTAGCCAACATTCGGGCCCCAACCCCTGAGTTGAGCGTTTTTCCTTTTAGCCAACATTAGGGCTCCGACCCCTGAGTTGAGCTTTTTACCTTTTGCCAACATTAGGGCTCCAATCCCTGAGTTGCGCCTTGTAGAAACAGGTTTCCATTCCCTAATCCGTTTCATCATAGATAAATACAATTCTTGAAAATGAAAAAAAAAGAGAATGGGTTCATACTTTGCCACAAATAACTCACGAAATTTTCCTAGTGAAAACTGGGGCAGAAAATTTCGTTCGTTTGTTTGTTTTGGTGTCTTAAGCAGGTTTGACATCGAGGCACAGGGGTTCGAGATGACCTATGGAATGAGTCTTAATCCAGAATAAAGAAAAGAAGAAAAGAACAAAAAAGAAATGAACTCAAATATGAAGCAAACAAGGGTGCGGATTGCTCAAAATCTGATTGAAGTCACAAGCTCCGCTAATCCCGTTTTGACCCAATGCTGCAGAAAGAAACAAACACCTACAACTTACGAGCATCAAGATTCAGATCAGTGTCCACAGCAAAATCAGCTAAGACTCAAGATCAAGTTTCAAGAGAATTATAGATAGGAATCTTGTAACTCATAGTTGATAGGCATAGCTAGCTTAGCTTTGATTTTCCTTTTGGTGTAATAAGGAGGTCAGCAAGCAGTAGCAGTAGCAACAGCAGTGAAATCACAGCTCCTGGTAGTCCTAGCTACCAAACTTTCCAAAACTACACTGACCTGATTCCTTCATAGTTGCTCATTTATCTTTGCCCGAAAACCCTTCGTGTCTCCGAGCAAAGAGGGGCAGCTGTGAGCACATGATTTTTGCCGGGCTTAAATTACTCCTATAGAATTCATTAAAATTAGAATTTTTCTTTTAGTATTTGAATTTTTAGGAATTAACTGCATGATTTTGTGTTTTGTTTGCATTTTGTGTGCATTTTTAGTTGTCATAAAAATGAAAAGAAAATTTACGAAATACTATACTTGCATTTAGGACCCAATTCTAGATTTTTAGATTAATTAACATCATTGAAAATAGGAGAAAATAATTAAAAATAGTCCTTTATATTGTTTTACTTTCAAATTTTTGATTTTTCCTTAAGCTAGGATTTGTTTAATTTTTGAGAATTAATTAGTCTCATTTTAGAATTAAATCGGGTTTTGGCTATATTTTAATTTTGTACTAAATAAAATCCAAAATTTAAATAAATAAAAAAGAAAAGAGAAGAAAACAAACAAAAAAAGAAATTGAAATGAAGAAAAGGGATCAGGCCACCGTTTTTTGGGCCATAAATTCGAGCCTAAACCCCAAAATCCAGCCAAAATGGCCCAAATGCACCCCTACCCGGTCCAAATGACCATGCCCCTGAGACCAATAAAGTGACGCAGTATAAGAGGGATACTACGTCGTTTTGAATTAGTGAGTGCCAAATCAATCCAAGCCCTCCATCCATCATAATCCAACGGCCTCGATTTCATCTTAATTTTTAATAAAAATGTCTGAAAAGTTATGGAAACCCTAAAGACCAAACCTCCTCTTCCTCGTACCCCCGTCACCTCTTCGTCTCCCACCGCCGCCCACCATCAGACCACCGCCTTCCGCCGTCCGCCGCCGGCCGGAAATCGTCTCCGCCGGCGGCGATGCTCCGATGAACCCCAAAAATACACCCCTGAACCTCCTCTTCCCCCTCATCTCGAATCCGGCCATATTTTCCTTCAACACCTCTCCCAGCTCCTCGAATATTCAAAGATAGTGTCGCCGCCTCCGCCGTGTCCGGCGGCGGTAACCCCGAACTAGTCCAAAATTACACCAAGGCCTCTCCTCACCCTCCTCCTTCCGAATCTACAGTCAATAATGTTCGAATCTTCCCCAAACAATTCGAATCTTAGATCGAAAATTGACCCAGAACCCTAGTTGCTCAATGTTTTGGGGTTTTTTGATTTTGGGTTATAATAGCCCTTAATCATGTATTTTCTCATAAAAACACATGATTAAGGACGGTTGTAATCCAAAAAATGCCAAGAAAAAACTACCAGAGTCGAATCCAAATCTAAATTCAAAGGTATTTCATTTTTTTTTACTCTCTTTTCTGTTTTTTCCTTGTTCTGGATTCTTATTCTTGTTGTTCTATTTTGTTTGTTTTTAGCATTTTAGTTCTTATTTTTGTGCTTAGTTTAGGATTCTGATTATAATCTGGCATGTTTAAATTTTGTTCTTATTTTGATTTTGATTCCATGTTCGTTATCGTTGCTATATCATGACAATTCTTTACTTCGTTTTTATTTTTTATTATTTGTCCTGATTGTTAGTATACTGTTCTTTAGTTTAATAATAACAATTTTCAGGATACGTTTTGATTAGGATTAATTCAAATCTTAAATTAGGTTTAATTAGATTTTCGTAGTCCATTGTTAGGTCTAATTTCATAATTAGTTAATTTGTCCAGTTAGTTTGATTTTAGGGTCTGTTTGATTGCGAACATTTGATTTTAGCCTTAGTTAACTGAATTGTTTGGTTATAGCTGATAGTCTTTAATTAGGGTAAAAGAGGTTGAGCTTTAGTTTAGTAATTTCAAATCAGGTTCAGGGGTAGTTTGGGTATTCAGGATTGGGTAGGAATGCTGTAGTTTAAACTAGAATCTTCTAGGACCTTCTAAAATAGGGCCTTAATTCTAATTTCAGAAACTTAGGGCAGTAACTTGAGAAACAAGTCAAAAAATGAAGGTTTAACTAATAAAAACTGAAAATAAAAAGGGGGGAAAAGGGGTAAGTGAAATCTAGAAGCTTCCCCCTGAAATTTGCCTATAAAAGGCAGCCCTCTTGCCTTCTTTACCAAGTCTGAACGATCTGAAAAATTCCCAACAAGTTTCAGCATCTAAATTTCCCCCCAAAAATTTTCTGCAAGTTTTTAGCAATTGAAATTTGAATTTCGAAAATTCAAAAAAAAAAACCAAAATCTGCATTTTAGAGCTAGAAAAGTTCATCTTAGATTCCAGCCCTTCAAAAAACCAAAATACAACACAAAATCTCCAAAAAATACTGTTCTTTTGAGATTTTTGGTTTAATCTCAAGTTGTAGTGGTTGCTTTGCATCTTCTAGTTTAAGATCTGATTGCTGAAGTTTTTCTGAGTGTTCCTGGGTTCAATTTCGAGTTATTTTGGGTGTATTCAAGCTATTTTTGGGTGATCTCTGGGTTGGAATTAGTCCTGGGTCAGTTGATGCTAATATACTGTTTACTGCTGCTGACTCTTCTCTTCTCTTCTGTTTCATGATGATTCCAGGTACACATTTGAATTTGACTTGATGTAGCTTTGAGGTGGAAATAAAATAAAAATGCTCATACATCTGCTCTCTGAGCCGTGCCTGTTTGGACTGTTATGTTCAATAGTTGAATAGATATAAAATGATATGTAATTGTTTAATATAGTTCAATTTTGATTTGTATTTACATAAACCCTGGACTGTATACCTGGACTGAATAATTGGACTGTTTGAGACTCCTTGACTGATGATTTTTATCTAGTGTTAGCCTTAGCATAGCGTAGCTTGATCTCATGTATTAGTTCATTTTTAGTTGAAAACTGTTATAATTCTGAAGCTGGTTGAAACCATAAACATGCATATGTGATTGACAAAAGGATGTTCAAACTATTATGAGAAGTTAGCAGGAACACTAGGTTTAGTGTGTCTAATTCAGGTGTAATTGTCATATCCATGTAAAAGTCGAGTCTCGAATGAGCTACTAATTCGAAGCTGGATTTAAAATGAATGGCTCGTTCATATTAGTGTTAAATCCAACATGCTTTATAGTTCAAGTGCAGAAATAGCTTAGTCGTTCGTTTACAGGTTTAAGTCACGCATAAAATCCATGGAATGTGTTGATTAGAACTAATTTAGTTTTGAAATCTCAAATTTTTCTTGTCATTTATTTGCTGATAAAACAAGGGCTATTTGATGAGAATTAAATTTCGGAATTAAATCAGTCTCCTATTCGAACAGTGGTGAATTAAAATCAACAGCTGGAAACCCATATGGAAGTCAATATTTGGTTGTGGATTCGTATAGGCCAAAACCTGGAAGCCTCCTACTTGAATAAAGTTGGGCCTAAAATTTGTTGTTTAAATGCCCAATACGAGAATCTGATCTTATTTCTACATTCTTGGGCTGGCTTTGGAGGCCCAAAAACAAAAAAATGCTGAAGGCTTAAAATCATGCTAAGGATATGGGATTAATTTGTAATATAAATTTGGGCTTTCGAGTTAGGTGGCAGATTCAAGTTAAGGGGTTCTCCCCTCTTGTTTGAATCCGGACTTGAACTCGAGGCCCAAATTTTATAATGCCAATTAACTAGGCCCTTTTAGAGACAAATTCAATAGAAAATCATAGTTTGCTTTAGGATATCCTTAAAATAAACGAGGTGCGCCCCGCCAAATAAAATGCATAAATTGCGGGGCCCTCTTTAAATATTTATATTAAAATATTTAGAACTCTGGACGTGCCATTTAGAGAATGTTCATGGCCTCCCACAAAGTTAATAACACGCTAGTCGCTTTAGGCGCGTTCTTTAATAATTTTACCTTCCTAAATTCGGGTGTGAATTTCATGTGACCCAAATCCAAATCCCAAAACGTTGAATAAAGTGTGTCGAGGATCCGGGTGCATTTCATGTGACGTGATTCGAAAACATATTTTAAACGACGTTCAATTTCTAAAAAAAAATTAATTAAAAGCGGTAAATAATTTTAAAATTGCACTATAGGATGACATGTATTAAAATCAGATTTTTAGCCAATTATAGTAGTTTAAGCGGCCGTGCTAGAACCACGGGATCCGGGGGTGCCTAACACCTTCCCTCGGGTCAACAGAATTCCTTATTCAGAATTTCTGGTTCGCAGACTCCAATTGGGAAGTCGAAAATTTTCCTCGATCTGGGATTCAAATTAAACCAGTGACTTGGGACACCAAAAGCCAAACCTATCCCAAGTGGCGACTCTAAAAATCAAATAAATAATCCCATTTTGAATAATGGCACTTTAAATAGAAAAACTCCCTTATACATTTATCCTTCGGGGTAGGTGTGTAAAAAAGGAGGTGTGACAAGGGGTGATAGAACGACTAACAACGCCATCAATGCCTTTGAAAGACGGATCGGCAGGCACAATCAATTCGTTATTGAAAGCCGAATCGACAGCGATATTGTCGCTTTGAAGAATGGGAATCGACAGCACATTGAATGACGCTGAAAAGACAAGTCCATGGGACACCCCAGTTATCGTGAAGGCTTACGTCATAAGTGTGATATCATCAATATGACATCATCACGGTAAGTCCGAGGAGTTGGATGTCAAAATCGTTTCTTATCGTTCTACTACAAGAAACGCGGAGACTATCTACATATGGTGAAATAGGAGGGTCCAATTTCTAGTCATTAGGGCACTTCGAGAGATCACCTCGAGGGCTCGACATTACGGCCGAGTTTCCTCCCTCGAGGTTCATCGATGAACCTCAACTTCGGGGCAGTAATGATCACGGTAATGGTAGAAATGGGGAGTTCCCAAGGCACACAGCTAGGGCTGATAAAGTCTAGTGGGCTACTCTAAACCCAAATCAGGGCGTCATCTAACTATCCCATCTCCATATCTTTGTAATTAATGCATTTTGTACCATGTTGGGATTCCCTCATATATAAAGGGGAACCCTTGTCATTTGTAGAGATCTGTTGCTCCATATTAAATACACAAGAACATTCTCTCTGCTCTCTAACACATTCTCTTGATATTATTGCTTCCATTTATTAACTTATTTATTGTTCATCATTTATTGCTTATCATTGGCCATAAAGAGCATTCGTTGATTTCACTATTACTGTTAGTCGCTCCCCAACTGCCTTCGACAGCTCCCAGCCGAGCATCGGAATCGACCTCGAGGCCCCGAATCGACAGGCTCGAGGCCCCGAATCGACAGGCTCGAGGCCCCAATTGTTAACCTATTAGTTTTGTTATCGCCTTACTCCCAACTCTTATCTCGTTCCTAAGTCTCACATATAGCATCAACTGCTTAACAACCGGCATAAAAATAGATCATGTATTTTTAGAGTCCTATAATAAATTTAATTGTTATTACCATTTCCACAGTAAACAAAATAAAAGATGGAGATGAAATATAAGCCATAAAAGTTGATTATAAGAACAAAATCTAAGAATATAAGCTAAAACTACTCTAAAATTACTCTAAATGGTAAAGTACGACTTTTCACGAGCTCACTGATGAAAAGGATAACCTAAAAATGTGAAAAAGATCTATTTATAGACAGCTAAAATTACTGGACAAAAATACCCCTACGGAGGTTCCGCTATCAGTGAAATACTGGGCGCCTCAGCGCATGGACTTTCGCGGCCGCGCAAAAACAAGCGCGGACCGCGTTTCTTCAATTTTGACTTGGACTGGGCTAGGTTTCGCTGATAGCGTAAAGTCTGTCGTGACCGTGTGGGCTTCTACTGCAGCCGTGTAAAATGTTCGCGGACCGTGTTCCTCTATTAGGTTCCACTAGCCAAGTCTCTGAACCTCTTTCTTGCCCTTAGCGGAGCACCGCGTCCGCGCCTAGTAACTTCGCGGCCACGTAATTTAGACGCGGCCCGCGTTCTTCATTTGAGCTCATATTGCAAGGTGTTTGATTCTCTATCTCCGCTCTCAGCGCAATTTCACTCGCGGCCGCGCCAATGGTTTCACAACCACGCTTTTGTAACGCGGTCAGTGGCAGTGTTAGCACTTGGCTGCAGCTTCTCCGAACATCACTTTTGTTGTAGCATATTTTTAATTGCCTCAGTGGAGGGTCTTACGCGACCGCGTAATAATAGCGCTAACAGCGCTCTAGTTCCATTCTTTGGGCTTGTGCAAGTTCAACTCCTTTATGAGTTCATTTTGGCTTCTTTGCCTCATTTTGACCAAAACCTGCAAGTAAGCACCTTAAGTTAGTTTTCGGGAATACCTTAACGCACTTCTGACCCAAAACCTAAGCAAAAGAGAGCATAAGATAGGCTAAAATCCATAGTTATCAACTCCCCTAAACTTAAGCTTTTGCTTGTCCTCAAGCAAACAAAGTAATTCCCACCTCCACAAGAGAAAAAGAAAGGAAAATTTCAGCTGTCCTTAGGTGACTTCATCAAGAATCAATTGGGACTAACAATTACCCTCAACACAAATGCATTATCAATAACACACAACCTTTATAATACCGTAGCTCTAGTGCGACACAAGAGCATCAAGAGTTGACTTAACTCATCAAGGAAGCTCGTTCTACTACGTAGGTCATTGTGGAACCCAAACTCTTTCTCCTCTATTCTCCATAAGAAAATCTCAATTTAGATTACAGCACTCAGAACAAAGATTGTGGAAAAGTACGCTCATCTCTCTCAAAGGAAGGTCTCAAGTCCGGCTCTAAGTACCATAAGCTTGCCCCTTATGTAAATCACCACTAATGTACGCTCACTCAACTTGAAATCATATAGGGCTTTTGCGGGAATGTAATGAAGGCTTTTGGTTCAAGGCAGGATATATCGATCTATGAAGGTTTCATCTTTCCTTAAGCACTCCATTTTCACAATTCGACTCATGTTTTCTTGGTTCTTTGAGTTGTTTTCTTCTTCCTTGGGGGAACTAGAGAGACACATTGTCACTCTTTTCTTCTATATGACGCTCATTTTTCTCCTTTTCTCATCATTCCAAGCCTTTCAACATTGTTTTCTTGAACCCTTTCAACCTTTTCTTTTCTCTTGACATGTTTCTTTTTGGCTTTTCATCCTTTTCTTTGCCTTTCCTTTTCATCAATGTTTTTGTTCATTGAACCTTTCATCACTTTAAATTTCCTTGTCTCTCCCCCAAACTTATGTTTTTGACTATTGTTCATCATGAATGCTAAGGAAAGATTGGGTGCCAAGAGGGGGTTATTATAGAATGGATGAAGGCTTGTAATGCAGTTATCGAATGAAAAAGGATTAGGGCTCAAAGGGGTTGACTAAGGATATCGTAATGGTGGGCTATGGAAGTTTTCAAATTCAATTGGGACAAAGGAGAGCCTATAATCACTTCTCAAGTCGAGCTACACTTAGCAGTTTGCCTAGAAAAACATTCGGGGCAAGTTCTAGACTTATTGGAACGGGACATGGACTTGCAATTCAACACCTAACCTCTCAAGCTAATGGATTGATAAAGAGAACAGAGTCGAGCCCACAACAACCCTGGCTAAGATCGAGCATCACAAATGACTCCAAGAAGACACTTGATGATTGTTTAGTCAACACAAGACTCCAAAGGTCACAAGTAGAACTATTCTTTGCAAATCACTTGTTTCTAACCATGAGTTCAAAGGTAAATGTGCTAGTCCCAAGTGAAGCATGATTGAGTCACTTTTATTCATTACTACTACATATCAAGACAAAAAGAGAAACAGACTCAATCCCTTAAGAAGGTTGTCACGCCATCCATCGTTGGGAAGAGCCACCCGGTTCACACAAATTCCACCTTTGGAAAGAACCGCGGCTTGAAGAAAACCAAAGGCTTATTGATGTTCTAAACGTCAATACCACACAAGAGGGGGGGTGATTTGTGTGGTACCCAATTTTCGATCTAGAAGAACCTGGTTCTTCTAGGTGTTCTAACTACTACTGCTTGCGGAATTAAAAGTATAGAAAATAAAGAACACAAAGATTTTTACGTGGAAAAAACCTGGCTCAAAAGGAGAAAAAACCACGACCTACTACTCAGTATGATTTTCCCAAACTTCCACTAAAATCACCGAGCCAAAACAGCATTTACAAAAACTCTTTGTAAACCCAAGGATTAAGTGTAGCACACAGCCTCAACTGTCGCTACACCTTCAAGTTAACTCTAACTTGAATACTCAAAGTACCTAATACAATTGCTTCTATGAAAGCTGGAAAGGTAGAACTTTAAACCACCTACTACAATTGAACTAGAATAAGAGTAAACACAATGGAACTGGTTCTTCTATCTCGTTCAAGTAGCTTCAGGAATGCACACTTAAATCTCACATAAATTGCTTGCAAAATTGCCTTGCTCTTTTGCTCTCAATTTAGTTTAACTTCTGCGTATGGGCAATACCTGTAAAAGAGAACGGTCACTGTTTTTTGATGAGTTAGTAATCAGAGTTTGATTGAGACTCAATTGCTGATCTTCCATCGAAGTTGAGTCCTTGACCAATACAAACTCCAACCCTATCCTTTATCCGGATTGTGTCCTCTTCCCATAAGAATACTTTCTCTGCTCATCCAATATGCAACCTTTTCGATTAGTTCAGGAGATATTGCTGCTTGATCACTGAGACTTATCTCCTTCAATCATATCTCACATGTCTAGGTTGATAAATATTGTGCCTCACTTGATAGACCTGGTCCATGACTGAGTTCATTTGTCATTCTTCAAAACTTCACCTGAACTTGGGCCAACAAATTCCCCCTTTTTGATGATGACAAACTCTGTGCTTTTACTGATCAAAGAACCTGTAGGAACTCAGCTTGACCATTAACACATTAACTTAGAATTTTAATTTATCATCAAGGATCAGGTTTAATTAGGTTATAAATATCACATTATTCAGAATAAAGATTAAAGAACAATATCTCTTCCCCCTTTTGGCATCATCGAAAAGTTGCCTACATTGTGAATCCCAGATTTTAGTAATTACTCATGGCCACTTGGGCAACTGCAAGTGAAAACATGGATTAAATCATCAATAGTCAACAAACACATTCAAACTATTAAGAACACAATCTTCATAGAACAAGAGATGCAGCAGTTGTCATAGATAAGATATGTTTCCACCAACAAACCACAAAAAGAAAGAAAAACTTCCAAAACATGAGCAAAAAAATAGAAAAAGTCCCTAATCTAGGTCACTGGGGGGTACTAGACTAGTTCAGAAGACACCAACTGGAAGACCTAAGGCTTGGATGAACTAGAGGGCTGGGTTTGGAGAAGATTGAGCATATTCTGAAGCATTCCATCACTCTTCTCCTTTTCTTTTGCTAGCTCAGTTCTAAGGCCATCTCTCTCATTCTCCAATTCAGCCACGCGTGCCTTGAGCCTAGCAATTTCTTCATCCTTAGTTCCACACTCCTGAACCAAGGCCCTAACCTTGCTGTTGACAGGTGTCTTCAAAGATGAACCAGGTTCAACTGGGATGGCATTGACAGGATAGTCACAGGCCAATAAGGTCTTAACACCAAAATGCTCCTTGCTTGATGCCATCTCCCATTTCTTCAAAGGCACCGTCAGCCTGTCCAGCACAGTAGTCAGTATGAACCCATATGGAGTTGCATGTGCCTTGGAGCCATTAATGACCCTGTCTAGTAATTTGACAATGAAAGCAGGCCAATTTATCTGCATTCCTCTCACAAGGCACTCCATAAGCACCAGGTCCATGTAGTTGGCAGTGTGCCTTCTCTCCTGTCTGGGCAGTAGGCACTTGTTAACAAACTCAAACAAGACCTTGTGCTCAGGCCTCATCTCATTTTCTATACGAATCTGGCTTCAGGCACATCTTCAGCAGCTTGAGCATCACAAAAAATTCTAGTAATTTGAAGAGCAGTGGGGAGAGATTCTAGACATGGCCACCTTTGCCTTGTATAGTTATGATACCCTTCACTAGGTATGTCCAGAATCTCACCTAGTTTGAGTGCATCAAACTCCACCTTTACTCCTTTCACCAGGCTGGAGACCACCCCATTCTTCACAATGGCATTTGCCATAAACTCAATCAGTTCTTTTCTGTCCAACCTTCCATCCATTTCAAGGACCATGTCCTTCCACCCTTGTGCAGTAAGAGCATCCACCAACCTCCTCATTCCTGGTTCATCCAGGTCTTTCAGCAGCCTTCCTTTCAAAAAATTTCTTNTGATGCCGCTTTCTTCAACACATTCCTCAGATAGCAAGAACCTTTTATTTCCCATTTCCCCTCTCATCACCACTTGCCCCCTCTCTTTCTCTTCCTTTCTTTATACCTCCACTCCTACTTGATTCAGCCACCTTTACATCTTTAATAGGACCAACTAGAACAAACCTATTTTCAGTGCTTTCAACCACAGTAGAAAATACTACACAAGAACTTACCTCACCAGGGGTTTCTTTAATTTTCTCAGCGTCAGAAGACCCATGTTCTTCACCTTCACTGGCAGAAGCTGGAGTCAGATTCGTGTACAGGGCTTTCTTTCTTTTGGCTAGCCTTCAATCTTTCATTTAGAACTTTCCTTAGAGCTCCAGATGCTATAGTTTTTCTAGCCAACATTTTCTGCCTACAGACGTCTAGAGGAGATTGGACTTTAAAAATCAAATAATATGGCATATTTGATGAATGGCACTTTAATAGAAAACAATCCCTTATAGCATTATCCTTCGGGGTAGGTGTGTAAAAAAGGAGGTGTGACAAGGAGGTGATGAACGAGACTAACAGACGCATCAATGCCTTTGAAAGACGGATCGGCAAGGCACAATCAATTGTGTATTGAAAGCCGAATCGACAGCGATATTGTCGCTTGAAGAATGGGATTCAGACAGCACATTGAATGACGCTGAAAAGACAAGTTCATGGGACACCCCAGTGTTATCGTTGAAGGCGTTATCGTTATAAGTGTGATTATAATATGACATCATCACGGTAAGTCCGAGGAGTTGGATGTTCAAAATGTTTCTTATCGTTCTACTAAAGAAACGCGGAGAGACTATCTACATATGGGTGAATATAGGAGGGTCCAATTTCTAGTCATTAGGGGCACTTCGAGAGATCACCTCGAGGGCCTGACAATTACGGCCGAGTTTCCTCCCTGAGTCGAGGTTCATCAGAATAACCTCAACTTCGGGCAGTATGTGAACGGTAATGGTAGAAATGGGGAGTTTCCCAAGGCACAGCAGTAGGCTGATAAAGTCTAGTGGGCTACATCTAAACCCAAATCAGGGCGTCATCTAACTATTCCCATCTCCATATATCTTTGTAATTAATGCATTTTGTACCATGTTGGGATTCCCTCATATATAAAGGGGAACCCTTTGTCATTTGTAGAGATCTGTTGCTCCATATTAAATACACAAGAACATTCTCTCTGCTCTCTAACACTTTCTTGATATTATTGCTTCCATTTATTAACGTATTTATTGTTATCATTTATTGCTTATCATTGGCCATAAGAGCATTCGTTGATTCACTATTACTGTTAGTCGCTCCCCAATGCTTCGACAGCTCCCAGCCGAGCATCGGAATCGACCTCGAGGCCCCGAATCGAACAGGTCGAGGCCCGAATCGACAGGCTCGAGGCCCCAATTGTAACACTACTATTAGTTTTTGTTATCGCCTTACTCCCACTCTTATCTCGTTCCTAAGTCTCACATATAGCATAAACTGCTTAACAACCGGCATAAAATAGATCATGTATTGTTTAGAGTCCTAATAATAATTTAATTGTTATTACCATTTCCACAGTAAACAAAATAAAAGATGGAGATGAAATATAAGCCATAAAAGTTGATTATAAGAACAAAAATCTAAGAAATATAAGCTAAAAACTACTCTAAAATTACTCTAATATGGTAAATCGTACGACTTTTCACGAGCTCACTGATGAAAAGGATAACCTAAAAATGTGAAAAAGATCTATTTATAAGACAGCTAAAATTACTGGACAAAAATACCCCTTACGAGGTAGAAGTTCCGCTATCAGTGAAATACTGGCGCCTCAGCGCATGGACTTTCGCGGCCGCGCAAAAACAAGCGGCGGACCGCGTTTCTTCAATTTTGACTCGTGTACTGGGCTAGGTTTCGCTGATAGCGTAAAGTCTGTCGTGACCGTGTGGCTTCTACTGCAGCGTGTAAATGTTCGCGGACCGTTGTTCCTCTATTAGTTCATACAAGTCTCTGAACCTCTTTCTTGCCCTTAGCGGAGCCCGTTCCGCGCCTAGTAATTCGCGGCCACGTAATTTAGACGCGGCCCGCGTTCTTCATTTGAGCTCATACTTGCAAGGTGTTTGATTCTCTATCTCCGTCTCAGCGCAATTTCACTCGCGGCCGCGCCAATGGTTTCACAACCGGCTTTTGTAACGCGGTCAGTGGCAGTGTTAGCACTTGGCGCAGCTTTCTCCGAACATCACTTTTGTTGTAGCATATTTTTAATTGCCTCAGTGGAGGGTCTTACGCGACCGCGTAATAATAGCGTAACAGGCTCTAGTTCCATTTCTTTGGGCTTGTTGCAAGTTCAACTCCTTATGAGTTCATTTTGGGCTTCTTTGCCTCATTTTGACCAAAACCTGCAAGTAAGCACCTTAAGTAGTTTTCGGAATACCTTAACGCACTTCTGACCCAAACCTAAGCAAAAGAGAGCATAAGATAGGCTAAAATCATAGTTATCACTCCCCTAAACTTAAGCTTTTGCTTGTCCTCAAAGCAAACAAAGTTTTCCCACTCACAAGAAGAAAAAGAAAGGAAAATTTCAGCTGTCCTTAGGTGACTTCATCAAGAATCATTGGGACTAAACAATTACCCTCAACACAAATGCATTATCAATAACACACAACCTTTATAATACCGTGCTCTAGTGCGACACAAGAGCATCAAGAGTTGACTTAACTCATCAAGGGAAGCTCGTTCTACTACGTAGGTCATTGTGGAACCGCAAACTCTTTCTCCTCTATTCTCCATAAGAAATCTCATTTAGATTACAGCACTCAGAACAAAGATTGTGGAAAAGTAACGCTCATCTCTCTCAAGGAAGGTCTCAAGTCCGGCTCTAAGTACCATAAGCTTGGCCCCTTATGTAAATCACCACTAATGTACGCTCACTCAACTTGAAAATCATTAGGGCTTTTTGCGGGGAATGTAATGAAGGCTTTTTGGTTCAAGGCAGGATATATTCGATCTATGAAGGTTTCATCTTTCCTTAAGCACCATTTTCACAATTCGACTCATGTTTTCTTGGTTCTTTGAGTGTTTTTTCTTCCTTGGGGAACTAGAGAGCACATTGTCACTCTTTTCTTCTATATGACGCTCATTTTTCTCCTTTTCTCATCATTCCAAGCCTTTCAACATTGGTTTTCTTGAACCCTTTCAACCTTTTCTTTCTCTCTTGACATGTTTCTTTTTGGCTTTTCATCCTTTTCTTTGCCTTTCCTTTTCATCAATGTTTTTGTTCATGAACCTTTCATCACTTGTAATTTTCCTTGTCTCTCCCCCAAACTTATGTTTTTGACTATTGTCATACATGAATGCTAAGGAAGATTGGGTGCCAAGAGGGGGTTATTATAGAATGGATGAAGGCTTGTAATGCAGTTTATCGAATGAAAAAGGATTAGGCTCAAAGGGTTGACTAAGGATATCGTAATGGTGGGGCTATGGAAGTTTTCAAATTCAATTTGGGACAAAGGAGAGAGCCTATAATCACTTTCTCAAGTCGAGCTACACTTAGCAGTTTGCCTAGAAAAACATTCGGGCAAGTTCTAGACTTATTGGAAACGGGACATGGACTTGCAATTCAACACCTAACTCTCAAGCTAATGGATTGATAAAGAGAACAGAGTCGAGCCCACAACAACCCTGGCTAAGATCGAGCATCACAAATGACTCCAAGAAGACACTTGATGATTGTTTAGTCAACACAAGACTCCAAAGGTCACAAGTAGAACTATTCTTTGCAAATCACTTGTTTCCTACCATGAGTCAAAGTAAATGTGCTAGTCCAAGTGAAGCATGATTGAGTCACTTTTATTCATTACTACTACATATCAAAGACAAAAGAGAAACAGACTCAATCCCTTAAGAAGGTTGTCACGCCATCCATCGTTGGGAAGAGCCACCGGTTCACACCAAAATTCCACCTTGTGGAAAGAACCGCGGCTTGAAGAAAACCAAAGCTTATTGATGTTCTAAACGTCAATACCACACAAGAGGGGGGTGATTTGTGTGGTACCCAATTTTCGATCTAGAAGAACCTTGGTTCTTCTAGGTGTTCTAACTACTAACTGATTGCGGAATTAAAAGTAATCGAAAATAAAGAACACAAGATTTTTACGTGGAAAAAAACCCTGGCTCAAAAGGAGAAAAACCACGACCTACTACTCAGTAATGATTTTCCCAACTTCACTAAAATCACGAGCCAAAACAGCATTTACAAAAACTCTTTGTAACCAAGGATTAAGTGTAGCACACAGCCTCAACTGTCGCTACACCTTCAAGTTAACTCTAACTTGAATACTCAAAGTACCTAATACAATTGCTTCTATGAAAGCTGGAAAGGTAGAAACTTTAAACCACCTACTACAATTGAACTAGAATAAGAGTAAACACAATGGAACTGTTCTTCTATCTCGTTCAAGTAGCTTTCAGGAATGCACACTTAAATCTCACATAAATTGCTTGCAAAATTGCCTTGCTCTTTTGCTCTCAATTTAGGTTTAACTTCTGCGCGTATGGCAATACCTGTAAAAGGAACGGTCACTGTTTTTTGATGAGTTAGTAATCAGAGTTTGATTGAGACTCAATTGCTGATCTTCCATCGAAAGTTGAGTCCTTGACCAATACAAACTCCACCTTATCCTTTATCCGGATTGTGTCCTCTTCCCATAAGAATATTTCTCTGCTCATCCAATATGCAACCTTTCGATTAGTTCAGGAGATATTGCTGCTTGATCACTGAGACTTATCTCCTTCAATCTATCTCACATGTCTAGGTTGATAAATATTGTGCTCACTTGTAGACCCGGTCCATGACTGAGTTCATTTGTCATTCTTCAAAACTTCACCTGAACTTGGGCCAACCAAATTCCCCTTTTTGATGATGACAAACTCTGTGCTTTTACTGATCAAAGAACCTGTAGGAATCAGCTTGACCATTAACACATTAACTTAGAATTTTAATTTATCATCAAGGATCAGGTTTACTTAGGTTATAAATATCACATTATTCAGAATAAAGATTAAAGAACAATATCTTTCCCTTTTGCATCATCGAAAAGTTGCTACATTGTGAATCCCAGATTTTAGTAATTCTCATAGGCCACTTGGGCAACTGCAAGTGAAAACATGGATTAATCATCAATAGTAACAAACACATTCAAACTATTAAGAACAATCTTCATAGAACAAGAGATGCAGCAGTTGTCATAGATAAGATATGTTTCCACCAACAAACCACAAAAAGAAAGAAAAACTTCCAAAACATGAGCAAAAAAATAGAAAAAGTCCCTAATCTAGGTCACTGGGGTACTAGACTAGTCAGAAGACACCAACTGGAAGACCTAGGCTTGGATGAACTAGAGGGCTGGGTTTGGAGAAGATTGAGCATATTCTGAAGCATTCCATCACTCTTCTCCTTTTCTTTTGCTAGTTTAGTTTCTAAGGCCATCTCTCTCATTCTCCAATTCAGCCCCGCGTGCTTGAGCCTAGCAATTTTCATTTCATCTTAGTTCACACTCCTGAACCAAGGCCCTAACCTTGCTGTCGACAGGTGTCTTCAAAGATGAACCAGGTTCAATTGGGATGGCATTGACAGGATAGTCACAGGCCAATAAGGTCATAACACCAAAATGCTCCTTGCTTGATTTCATCTCCCATTTCTTCAAAGGCACGTCAGCCTGTCCAGCACAGTAGTCAGTATGAACCATATGGAGTTGCATGTGCCTTGGAGCCATTAATGACCCTGTCTTGTAATTGACAATGAAGCAGGCCATTTATCTGCATTCCTCTCAACAAGGCACTCCATAAGCACCAGGACCATGTAGTTTGGCAGTGTTCTTCTCTCTGTCTGGCGAGTAGGCACTTGTTAACAAACTCAAACAAGACCTTGTGCTCAGGCCTCATCTCATTTTCTGTACGAATCTAGCTTCAGGCGCATCTTCAGCAGCTTGAGCAACACAGAAATTTCTAGTAATTTGAAGAGCAGTGGGGAGAGATTCCAGACATGGGCACCTTTGCCTTGTATAGTCATCATACCCTTCACTAGGTATGTCCAGAATCTCACCAGTTTGAGTGCATCAAACTCCACCTTTACTCCTTTCACAGGCTGGAGACCACCCATTCTTCACAATGGCATTTGCCATAAACTCAATCAGTTCTTTTCTGTCCACCTTCCATCCATTTCAAGGACCATGTCCCTTCACCCTTGTGCAGTAAGAGCATCCACCAACCTCCTCATTCCTGGTTCATCCAGGTCTTTTCAGCAACCTTCCTTTCAAAAAATTTCTTTTGCCAAAGATGGCAAACCTATCTTGTTCTTTCTCAGATTCCTCTTCTTCTTCTTATTCACCACTCCACTCTTTCATCTTCTTCAACAATTTTCTTTGCTTACCCTTCACAACAAGACCTAGTTTCTTTTGCTAAAGAGGATTCAACAGATACAGGTTCAGCGGAGGAATTCTTAGAGAGTCTTGGACCTCTTAGGTGTGGGAGTAGGAACCTCTACAGTTGTTCCCCTTTCTTGATGGACAGGTCCATCTCCTCTTCTTCTTCTACTGCCTTCAGAACTTTCTACAACCTTTGCTTTTCCTTCTCCTCCTTTTTCTTCTGCTTCTTCCAGGGCTTTCTGTAACTCTGCTTTCACTTTTGTTTGACCTGCTATCTAGTAGATCTTCCCTTAGGCACTCAAGGACAGTAGGTTTTGGGATGGTTTTTGCTTTTCTTGGTTGGCTTGGAAGCCGTTGTAGCCTTTTTGTGAAGAAGCCTTGTGCTTCTTGATCATAGCTTGCCCAGCCTTTTTCAGAATCAGCCAGAGTTTCCTTAGTTTGATGAACAGGTTCTTCTTGTTTCTTGCTTAGATGAACAAGCCCCTCAGCCGCTTCCCCAAAACCACTTTCCCCTGACTTGATGCCGCTTTCTTCAACACATTCCTCAGATAGCAAGAACCTTTTATTTCCCATTTCCCCTCTCATCACCATTGCCCTCTCTTTCTCTTCTTTTTTATAACCTCCACTCCTACTTGATTCAGCCACCTTTACATCTTTAATAGGACCAACTAGAACAAGACCTATTTTTCAGTGCTTTCAACCACAGTAGAAAATACTACACAAGAACTTACTCACCAGGGGTTTCTTTAATTTTCTCAGCGTCAGAAGACCATGTTCTTCACCTTCACTAGCAGAAATAAAATCTTCAGACTTAGAGCTGGAGTCAGATTCGTGTAAGGGCTTTCTTTCTTTTGCTAGCCTTCATCTTTCATTTAGAACTTTTCCTTAGAGCTCCAGATGCTATAGTTTTCTAGCCAACTTTTTCTGCCTACGAACTAGGTTTTGGGGATTCAATAGGAGGAGTAGATGAGGATGTGTTCGAGGGAGATGCTAGTGAGGAAGTGCCAGGATTATCTTTGGGGTTAGACATGGTTCTTCGACTATGGAAGAGTTTTGGGAATTTCTGACAAAAAAGAAGATTTGGGATTTCTGGAGAAGAAAAGGGCGATCAGAACTGGAGAAGTGTTTTGACGGTTATGGACTAATGAAGAAAAGGTGTGGTGTGTATTTAAAGATGACTAGAACTAAATGCAGTAACAGCAGCTTTTTCAGGGGTTAATTAGATGTCTAATCAAGGTATAATTCCAGTCTCTTAGTGATTATTAGGCATCGCTAGATTTTAGGCAAAAATCCCGGTTTTTAGAGTTCTAGGAGAATGAAACTGGTTCAATGCTCAACGGATAAAATTTCTTGGAATTTGACAAATGTAGGACTTCTGCTCATGATTGGAAAATTGATCTTTCTAATTGTGCAGAGTATAGAAAACATATCCTGAGCTTTCATATGAACACATACTGATGAACCAGGTTCTTCATATAGAACTCTCTTGAGCATGCTTCAAATGCCAAAATAGAAGAACCTTTGTAAGAGACCAGTGAATCATATATATACACATCACAGGAGTACACTAATTAAAGTATGAAACTGAGTAAGAATTGATCTAGATATTTACACAGAGTTAGAACTCCTAACCAAAAATATATTTATCCTTTTTTTTCAAATTTTTTTCATTGTGCATTCTTAACTGGACCTATTAGGTGATCTTAATCATCCCTAATTCCAACCTGTTCCTCTCAAATTTTCTCTACTCAGTCCTTTAGTGAAAATGTCAGCTATTTGTTTATCATTAGCACAGAATTCTATTGAAATCAATCATTTCTCATAGTTATCTCTTAAGAAGTGGTGTCTAATATCAATGTGCTTAGTCCTCTTATGCAGAACAGGGCTCTTTGTCATACTTATAGCACTAGTGTTATCACAGAATATTGGAATACATCCCACTTCAATTCCAAAATCTACCAGCTATTGTTTGATCCATAGCAATTGAGCACAATAAGAAGCAGCAGCAACATACTCAGCTTCAGCAGTAGATAGGGGAACAGAATTTTGCTTTTTGGTAGCCCATGACACAAGGCATGAACCAAAGAAGTGTGCCATACCTGAGGTATTTTTCCTATCCACTAAGAAACCTGCATAATCAGCATCAGCATATCCTACTAGATCAAAATTACTACCTTTAGGATACCAAAGATACAGATCAGTGGTGCCTTTCAGATATCTTAGTATCCTCTTGACAGCAGTCAAGTGGGACTCTTTTGGATTTGCCTGAAAACGAGCACAAAGCCCTACACTGAAAACAATGTCAGGCCTGCTTGCAGTAAGATACAAGAGTGAACCAACCATACTCCTATACAACTTTTGATCAACTGATGAACCAGGTTCATCAATATCAAATTTAGTGGCAGTTGCAATAGGTGTGTCTATTTCTTTAGAATCCTCCATTTTAAACTTTTTGATTAGCTCTTTTGTATACTTCTGCTTCATGGTTCCATTTTGACTTTGTTTGATCTGCAAGCCTAGAAAGAAGTTAAGCTCACCCATCATGCTCATTTCAAACTCACTCCCCATTAGTTTTGCAAAGTCCTTACTTAGCCTATCAGTAGTAGCCCCAAATATGATGTCATCCACATAAATTTGCACAACAAGGAGATCTTTACCTTTTTCCCTTAAGAATAAGGTACTGTTAATTTTACCTCTTTTGTAACCATGCTCCAGTAGGAATCTGGATAGTCGTTCATACCAGGCTCTTGGGGCCTGCCTGAGCCCATAAAGAGCTTTGTCTAACTTGTACACATGCTCAGGACATTCCTTGCTCTCAAACCCTGGAGGTTGTTTCACAAACACTTCTTCCTTTAGGTAGCCATTCAGGAAGGCACTTTTGACATCCATCTGATGGAGAGTAAATTCAATGTATGCTGCAAAGGCTATGAGGAGTCTGGCTTCTAGTCTTGCAACTGGAGCAAATGTCTCATCATAGTCTATGCCCTCCTCTTGGTTGTATCCTTGTACCACCAGTCTTGCTTTGTTTCTTATAACTGTTCCATCTTCATCAGTT
>NW_017671054.1:0-59134 GCF_001879085.1 Nicotiana attenuata | reverse complement strand
TGTTTCTGAAGACCCATTTTGTACCAATGACTGATCTGTCCTTGGGTCTTGGAACTAGATGCCAAACTTGACTTCTTTCAAATTGGTTGAGTTCATCCTGCATTGCATTCACCCAATCTGCATCCTGCAAAGCCTCAACAACATTTTTAGGTTCAATAAGAGATAGGAAAGCATCAAAAGCACACAGATTCCTTAGCTGTGATCTAGTTTTGACTCCAGATGTTGGATCAGTAATAATGTTCTCAATGGGATGAGAACTTTGATACTTGTGAGGTTTCACAACCAAGTGGTTTCTGCTAGATGTCTCTCCCATGTTCTGTTGCTGAGGAACGGGTTCATGAACAGGTTCCTCTAGGGGGTTAGATTCAATTTCTCCTTGATTAGTTCCGCCTGTCAGGTTGCCCTTATTTGAAGGACCTGTTCCATCACCTGTTCCTTCTTTTGATGCCACTCTGACTTGTGCTAAGGATTCAGTCAATTCCTTTACCAATCCAATGGCTTCATCTTCATGTTTCTGTCTCTCCAAAAGAATGTTAGTTTCATCAAATACTACATGTACACTTTCTTCTACACACAGAGTTCTTTTATTAAATACATTATATGCTTTGCTATGTGAAGAATATCCCAAGAACACTCCCTCATCACTTCTGGGATCAAACAAACCTAGGGAGTCTTTTCTATTATTGTGTACATAGCACTTGCAACCAAATGCCCTAAGATGGGATATGTTTGGTTTTCTCCCTTTAAGTAACTCATAGGGAGTCTTCTCTACCAAAGGTCTGGTCATGCATCTATTGATTATGTAACATGCAGTGTTTACAGCCTCTGCCCAGAAGCTGTAAGGCAATTTACTAGAAAGAAGCATGGTTCTAGCCATGTCCTCAAGAGTTCTATTCTTCCTTTGAACTACTCCATTTTGTTGAGGGGTACTAGGGGCAGAGAAATTATGATCTATACCATTTTCATCACAGAATTTAGCAAACTTGGAATTTTCAAATTCAGTTCCAAGATCAGACCTAATGGATGCAAGTTGATTTCCTAATTGTTTCTGAGTTTTTCTAACAAATGCAGTAAACATGTCAAATGCTTCATCTTTGGAGGTTAGAAATAGAACCCACGTAAATCTAGAATAATCATCAATAAGCACCATTACATATTTTTTTCCACCTCTGCTCATGGTTCTCATTGGACCACATAGATCCATATGGACCAGTTCCAACGATTTGGTTGTACTTACCATTTTCTTGCTTTTGAAGGATGATCTTACCTGCTTTCCCCTTGCACATGCCTCACAAACTTTGTCTTCCTTGAACTTGATATTAGGTAACCCTATCACCAAGTCTTTAGAGACTAATTTGTTAAGCTGATTTAGACTTGCATGACCAAGTCTTTTGTGCCACAGGAGGGGATCATTAACCAACACACTTAAACAAGTGAGTTCATTTTCTGAGATAGTAGACAAATCTACAATGTAAATATCGTTAACTCTTTTTCCCTGCAAAACAATCTTGTCAGTTGTAAGGTTAATCACAAAGCATTTGGTGGAGGTAAAAGCCACAAGGTTACCTCTGTCACACAATTGTGACACACTTATTAGGCTATATTTCAAGCCATCTATCAGGTAGACATTCTCTATGGAATGAGAATCTGTTTTGCCCACCTTTCCAACCCCAATGATCTNAGTGCTTCAGCGGGCTTTGGCCTTTTTTTGTTATAGGTATTTAACCGGTTCGGAAGATAAACTATCAGTCAATGACGTTGCCAAGGTAGGTGTTTTTCTTTGCCTTTCAAGATATTGCGTATAAAGAGAAAGATAGCCAGTCCTCTTGGGCGGCCGAGAGTGTTATGTAAAAAGGACCAAGGAGGATCCTATCCTAAAGGAGAAGGAGGAGGAGTAGGAGCTAGCTTTAGGGGCGGAATCGAAGCGAAGAAATTAGTTCATGCCACGACGATCTATATGGAAGGGAAGTTTTGTTGATGCATTCCTCTTGAGAATGAAGAAGAAGAGAGATCCTCTTTTTAAACAGGAAAATTTGGTCACGTAGATCTTCTATTTCGCCGGAATTCGTTGATTGCTCCGTACGAATTTACAATGGAAAAACTCCTGTTCGTTGTAAGATTACTGAAGGAAAGGTTGGTCATAAATTTGGAGAGTTTGCTTCTACACGGAAACGAAGACCTTCGAGAACAAAATGATGCTCTTGCAACCAAGAGAGTGCATCATAAGCCTTGTTCCACTTGCAAGTTCTGTCTAGTTCATGTTTCACCCTTCCTAGATCTTCCTTTAGGACTTTGATGAATTCATCTTTCTTATACAATTCATCTTTCATTTTTCCCAAATTTTCTTCTAGAGTGAGATATGTGTGATCAACTTTTTTCTTTCCTGTTCCTAGTTTCAGTTTTAAGTTTTCAGACCTAAGTTCTAGGACACAGTTATCAAGTTCAAGAAACTGGTTCTTCAACTCAGCATTTGTGTTATCACTCTCATTAGCCCTAAACTCTAGACTTTTGCATTTTGCTTTTAGGATCACACATTCCCTAGACAGAACTTCCTTCTCATTGTTAATTATCTCAGACTCATCAATAAAGTCTAGTAATAGCTCAGCCAACCTTTCTTTAGACAAAATTTAATCTTGTCTTTGAGATGAAGAATACTTACCTCTTGTTCATCATCTGATTCTCCGATGGCCATCAATGCTTGCTCTTCTTCAGCTTCATCTTCTGAGTCTTCATCTGAGGTTTCTCCCCAAGCAGCAACCATAGCCTTGGTTGAACCTTTGTTCCTTTTTGGTTGAACCTGTTCCTTCGTTCAGCCCTCTCTTTCTTCCACTCAATTTCCCATTGAGGGCAGTTCTTGATCATGTGATCAGTCTTACCACACTTGTAGCAACCCTCATTGGTCTGTTTCTCAGGAACTCTTGACTTGTTGAAGGTTGTACCTTTTGAAGAACCCTTTCCTCTCATCAGGTACTTTTTGAAATCTCTAGTGATCATAGCCATCTCACTATCTTCCAAATCTGAACCTTCAGCAATTCTGAGAGCTAAGTTTCTCTCCTTCTTGGGTGTATCCATCTTCATGGTTTGCCTTCTCATTTCGTAAGCAGTAAGATTTCCAATCATTTCATCCAGTTTGAGAGTAGCAATATTCTTGGATTCCTGAATGGCAGTGATTTTGCTTTCCCATGTGACTAGCAGAACCCTTGTCAGAATTTTCTCAACCTTGTCTTCTTCAAGAATAATTCTTCCAAGAGACTTAAGTTCATTTGTTAGTGTAGTGAACCTAGTATACATCTCTTGGATAGTTTCTCCTTCCTTCATAGTAAAATTCTCATATTGAGAATACAGCAGTGTTCCTCTTGATCTTTTCACTTGAGGTGTTCCTTCATGGGCTACTTGCAAAGTGTCCCATATCTCCTTAGTAGTAGTACAGCTTTGGATCCTACTGTACTCATCTGGACCTAGTACACACACAAGCCATTTCTTGGCCTTAGCATTTTTCTCCCACTTCATCAGGTCTTCAGCAGTGCAGTCAGCCCTTGTCTTTGGCACATCCACTCCTTCCTCATTCTTCTTTGTGGTTGCTAAAGGACCATCAGTGACTATGTCCCAGAGTTCATAGTCTTCTCCTATGATGTGATCCCTCATCCTGTTCTTCCACCAAGAATAGTACTGTCTATTGAAAAGTGGAGCTCTGGCAGTGGATTGCCATTCCCAGTTCCCAGGTGGTGCACTTATGTTGATCTTTTCCTAAGGTGTTAGCCTCTTCAAGGATAACCCGCTCTGATACCAATTGATGTTCTAAACATCAATACCACACAAGGGGGGGGGGTGATTTGTGTGGTACCCAATTTTCGATCTAGAAGAACCTGGTTCTTCTAGGTGTTCTAACTACTACTATTTGCGGAATTATTAATGCAGAAACTAAAGAACACAGAGATTTTTACGTGGAAAACACCTGGCTCAAAAGGTGAAAAAACCACGACCTACTACTCAGTAGGATTTTCCCAAACTTCCACTAAAATCACTGAGCCAAAACAGCATTTACAAAAACTCTTTGTAAACCTAAGGATTAACTCTAATCCCAGTGTAGCACACAGCCTCAAATGTCGCGACACCTTCAAGTTAACTCACACTTGAATACTCAAAGTACCTAATACAATTGCTTCTATGAAAGCTGGAAAGGTACAACTTTAAACCACCTACTACAATTGAACTAGAATAAGAGTAAACACAATGGAACTGATTCTTCGATCTCGTTCAAGTAGCTTCAGGAATGCACACTTAAATCTCACATAAATTGCTTGCAAAATTGCCTTGCTCTTTTGCTCTCAATTTAGTTAAACTTCTGCGTATGTGCAATACTTGTAAAAGAGAACAATCACTGTTATTTAATGAGTTAGTAATCAAAGTTTGATTGAGACTCAATTGATGATCTTCCATCGAAGTTGAGTCCTTGAACAATACAAACTCCAACCCTATCCTTTATCCGGATTGTGTCCTCTTCCCGTAAGGATACTTTCTCTCCTCATCCAATATGCAACCTTTTCGATTAGTTCAGGAGATATTGCTGCTTGATCACTGAGACTTATCTCCTTCACGTATATCTCACATGTCTAGGTTGATAAATATTGTGCCTCACTTGATGGACCTGGTCCATGACTGAGTTCATTTGTCATTCTTCAGAACTTCACCTGAACTTGGGCCAACACTTATTGATCACGAAAACTTGTAAAAGTAAGAAGCTACAAATTGAAAAAGAAACTACTAAATGAAATAAGAAGCTATGCTATTAAGAAAAATTTCAAAAGAAGTTATAAAGTAAATAAGAAATGTAAACTGAATATGTACCATAGGGGATTGAGAAGAATATACATAAAAGGGAAATGAATATATACATGGAAAGGTAACTTTATATACATACCAAAAGTAAAAAAAGTACGAACATAAAGTATGATAAGTAGAAAATAATAGGAAAAAATAGTATCAAGGTTATTATAGACCAATTATCCAAATCATCACCGAAATAAGGCCACCCCCCAAATAAAAATTAGCATTGTCCTCAATGCTAACAACAAAAATAGAAAAGGGGAAGGGTAGAGAGTAAAGAAAACTCCCTATGATGCCTCCATCTACATGGGGTCACTGGCTGGGTCCTGTGACCGGCCTGAGTCATCTCTCTTGGGGTCCTCCAGCTCAATATCCAAACCCTCAGTCTGGGGGATCACCACTCTTCTCACAGGTTCTCTGTCAGCCTCCTGTTCTGGTCCCTGTGCTGGCTGAACTGCCTGTGCTGCAAGGGCAGTCTCTCCAATAAGGAGATCCATAGGAATGTCGCCGGCTGAAGCAAGCTTCTCTACCTCCTTCTTCAGCTCTTCTTGACCCTTCTTCACTTTCCTCACTTGTTTACGCAGCTCCTTGATTGCTTTCCCATGAGCATCCAGAGACTCCAGAATCTTTGTTTGGTTGGCGAGAATAATCTTCAACGATTCCTCCTCTGATGGAGGCATCTGGTGCTGTGGCATGGAAGCAGACAAACCCTCGGCAGTGGAAGGCTCGGAACAACTGGCCACCACCCTGGCTCTTCAGGCTGACCAGTGGAAGTGGTGGCTTTGCCCTTGGACTTGGGGTTGTCCAGACCCTGAAGGCTGTACCAGGAAAATGGCCTCTTTGGCTTCACTTTGGTGTCAATGTCCCTTCCTTCTACTTCCATGTCCTCTAGGTACATGGTGAGAAAGTTTGGGAAGGGATATGAGCTCTCATCCTTGCCAATCAATCTGGTAATCACCTTGGCCAAAATATTCCTGACGTTGGTCGGGTAGCCCGCCATGATAGACACCACAATAATAGCCCGGGAGACCGGTATATCATTATCTTGCGTAGTAGGGTCTAACCGGATGCACACAAAAGTAGACCACCCAAGGGCGGGCTAACTCATCCATAGACACCTTCTCCAGATAAAGGGACTCATCCTTGCATTGAACCCAACATAGTCATTTAATGTCTTGCCATCAAACATAATCTTCCTGTTGCGGGCTTCGGTCAAATATGTGCCCTTTTTTATGTGGGCGACATTTGCATAGAATTCCTTGACCAAATATTCATTGGCCTCCGGTAAGTTGCTGGTGAAGAACTTCCACCCCACTCTCTCATTGAAGTGCCTCTTGACATTAGGGTTGTGGGGTAGCAGATCTCGCTCAATGAACGCCCTCTCAAGTGTAAGTGACCTTTGAGGCCACCACTCCCGGAACTTGTGGTAGTCTTTCTCACTCACAAATCGGTCTTGCCATACCACAGGGTTCCTTGATCTCACCAACCCCCCTGTCTGGTTGTCACTATCCCTCCCGTCGTCCGGGACATCATCATCACTATCAATGTTTGCTGGGGCTGGTGTGGAGGCTGGAGCTGCAGCACTTAGGGTAGGAGGTGTAGGTGTGTCACTATCTCCCGAGCCCTCAGAAGATCCGGACAATGAGGTGGATTCATTTATGAGGCGACGGGGCTGGGATTATGCCTCTTGTTGAGTCTGGCCAGCTTCCCCCTCTGAAATCTCCTGAGAAGGGACATACTCACTGGTCTCCGAAGTGTCAGGAGTGGGCCTCTGGAGGGTTTGTTTGTTTCCAATGAGCCTTTTAGGAGCTAGGGGTGCAGGTGGTTGTTTCCTCTCCCCCGGCCCCGGGAGGACTCTCCTCTCCCTTGTTGTTTATGTTGTGCACCTCGATATCTAACCATTGCCTGCATACACAATCAGTGAAAGCTCATTAGTATTAGTATTCAAGTAAGTATCAGATGAAGCAGATAAATGATTACAGTATTTACAGCATAGTGGACCACTGTCAGCGGAAAAAGGTGCGAGGCCGCTGACTGGCTACCGCTGTCCGCGAAAATTGGGTCGCGGCCGCGAGAGACTTGGATTCAGACTACCCAGTCTCTGAAGCTTGACCACCGCCGAGAACAAAATTTTGGGCACGGCCGCAGAAGCTGCACCGCTGTCCGCGTAAATACAAACGCGGACGCGGACGCAACTTATCAATTCTCTGTATCTTCAATCCGCGGTCCGCAAAAAAAGAAGTGCGGCCGCGAAAATGCCACCGCTGCCTCTTAAAAGCAAACCGTTATTAACTTAGCAATTTATATGAATGCTGACCGTGGAATTGAGGCCGCGGCTGCGTAACGGGCACAAACAAAAGAGATATCACCTAGGGTTTTCACTTAGCATACAACTTAGGCAATTAAGTGGTAAAATGAACAACCCCAGCCGCATTAGGCATTAAAATCAATTACCCAACTAGTTTTATCTTCAATTAAGCATACTTTTGATTCTTAGCTTGTATTAACCCTAACTAAAATAAAATTGAAACTATCTAGAAAGAAAAAACATGAACTAAAATTAAGACAAAGAAATTGGGCATACCAACTAATTAATTTGTTGTAGAAATTACTCTTGCCTAATGAGATGAAGTCTAGATGCAACAAGAAGCAAATGAATAGTGCAAAGGGGCTTTGAGAAGTGAGGGTGTGAAAAGTGTAAAAGGAGGAGGGCCCTCCTATTTATACTAAAACCCGGAGGGCCCACACCGACTTACCTGTCGCGGCCGCGCAATTACACTGCAGCCCGCACGTTTGGCTGTTTTGAAAAGTAGTAGGTTCAATAACACCGCTGAGAGTGGAAAAGTTGGCGCGGCCGCGGAACAAGGTCCGCTCACCGCAAAAATTCCATAGCGGACACGGTTGAAACTTCAGAGAGGTTACATTTTGGAGTTTTCAAGTCCGCGCCCGCTATAAAATCATGCTCCCGCGAAAAAGCTTCCGCTGACCGCGGAATTTTGAGCGCAGTTAGCGGTCCAATTACACACTTAGCCAAATTTCCAGTATTAGTCCTGCACTGCATCAATATTCCTACACAAGTCTCACAACCAATTAGATCAAAAGAGCCGAATCTGAGAACTAAAATGAAAAAGAAAGAAAAATCACTTGGGTTGCCTCCCAAGAAGCGCCTGATTTAACGTCGCGGCACGACGCATGTTACCATCATCATTTGAAATTGATCAAGGCCACCACGTGGCTGTCATCAAATTTTCCCAGATAGTGTTTGACTCGGTGCCCATTAACTCTGAAAACTTCACCATTTTTATTCTTCAAATTAAGAGCACCAAATGGAGTTACATGTCCCACTTCAAAAGGTCCACTCCATTTTGACTTGAGCTTTCCCGGAAACAGTCGTAATCGAGAGTTGAATAAAAGAACCAAGCACCTTCCTTGAATTCCTTGCTCCGGGCATACTTGTCATGTAAGTACTTCATCTTGTCCTTATACAAGGACGAGCTGGAATAGGCATGAAACCGGAACTCATCTAGTTCATTAACTTGCTCTATTCCGAGATTTGCTGCAACATCCCACTCAAGATTTAACCGCTTCAAGGCCCACTTGGACTTATGCTCTAACTCAACTAGAAGATGGCACGCTTTCCCAAATACCAACCGGTATGGAGACATACCAATTGGAGTCTTGTAGGCAGTCCTGTAAGCCCACAAAGCATCATCCAGTTTCTTTGACCAATCAGTTCGGTTTGCATTGACAGTTTTTGACAATATGTTGTTCATCCGAAAATGAATCATTAATTTCGAGGCCATCATGGGGCCTCCCCTCCTTTTCCAAGAGGGAGAAGCGGTCCTCCGCTTGGTTTTCACTTCCTTTTCGATCAATAATTTCAAGGTCAAACTCTTGAAGCAAAAGAACCCATCTCATCAACCTAGCCTTAGAGTCCTTCTTTGTCATCAAGTAACGGAGTGCCACGTGATCAGTATGAACAATCACTTTGGCATCCATGAGATAAAGCCTAAACTTTTCCATGGCAAACACTATGGCTAGCAACTCTTTCTCCGTCATCGTATAACTAACCCGGGCATCATTCGTATTGTTGCTTGCATAGTACACCGGATGAAACATCTTGTTCACCCTTTTCCCCAAAACTGCTCCAACCGCAACGTCACCGGCATCACACATGAGCTCAAATGGCAAGCTCCAATTGGGTGTGGTGATGATGGGAGTGGTAGTCAATTTATACTTGAGAAGCTCAAATGCTTTCATGCAATCATCATTAAACACAAACCTTCCATCCTTTTCCAACAACATGCACAAGGGATTCACCACCTTTGAGAAGTCCTTGATGAACCTTCGGTAGAACCCCGCGTGCCTAAGAAAGCTCCTAACTCCCTTGACGGAAGTAGGAGGTGGGAGTTTTGAAATCACTTCAATCTTCTCTTTCTCCACTTCAATACCATTCTTTGAGATCTTATGGCCAAGGACAATGCCCTCTTCAACCATATAGTGGCACTTCTCCCAATTAAGTAATAAGTTAGTCTCTTCACATCGGGCCAAAACTTTGTCAAGATTACCCAAGAATTCTTCAAAGGAATCACCCATAACACTTAAATCATCCATGAACACTTCCAAGAAGTCCTCCACCATGTCCGTAAATATAGCCATCATACACCGCTGAAAGGTAGCCGGTGCATTACACAAACCAAACGGCATCCGTGAGAATGCAAAAGTTCTATACGGGCATGTGAAGGTGGTTTTCTCTTTGTCCTCCGGTGCAATCAAAATTTGGTTGTAACCTGAGTACCCATCCAAAAAGCAATAGTAAGCGCGCACGGCAAGTCTATCCAACATTTTGTCAAGGAAGGGCAATGGAAAATGATCTTTGCGGGTCACTTTGTTCAGCTTCGGGTAGTCCATGCATACCCTCCATCCAGTGACAGTCCTAGTGGGGATCAACTCATTTTGCTCATTTTTGACCACAGTCATACCCCCTTCTTCAGCACACATCGTACCGGTGAAGTCCATGAACTATCCGAGGTGGGGTACACAACCCCTACATCTAGCCACTTGATAACTTCCTTCTTTACGACCTCTTGCATAGCCTCGTTCAACCTCTTTTGATGTTCCACGGAGGGTTGGAATCATCCTCAAGTATAATCTTGTGCATGCAAAAGGCGGGGCTTATCCGCTGAATATCAGCTAGAGCCCATCCAATTGCCTTCTTTCTTCTTTGGAGCACCTCAAGGGTGGCATCTACCTTCACGTTAGTTAAGCACGAAGAAATAATAACAGGTAAAGTTGAACAAGGGCCCAAGAATTCAAACCTGAGGTGTGAAGGCAAAGGCTTCAACTCCAATACGGGAGGTTCCTCGATTGAGGGCTTTGTTAGTGTAGTTGGTTCTCAAGATCCAAGGAATGTTTCCGAGGCTCATATGTGCAAGAGCCCATTCGTTGTGAAGCATTTACATACTCTACCAAGCCTTCATCCTCAATCACTTCATGGTTCAACAACACAGCTTCCAAAGGGTCCTCCACATTTATCAAAGCACTGGTGTCTTCAACAACCACCTCGGTCACAAGATCAATAAAGGAACATACTTCGTTGCTATTGGGCTGCCTCATTGATTTGCAGACATGGAACATAACTTTTTCATCACCCAGTCGGAAGGTGAGCTCCCCTGCTTCCACATCAACCAAAGCCTTCCCTGTAGCTAGGAAAAGTCTCCCCAATATGATCGGCACCTCATAGTCAACCTTGTAGTCCAGAATCACAAAATTCGCGGGAAGTATGAACTTGTCGACCCGCACAAGAACATCATCAATAGCACCAAGCGGCCTCTTCATTGTTCGATCCGCCATTTGCAATCTCATTGAGGTAGCTCTCGGTCGACCAATACCCAAAGTTTTGAATACAGAGTAAGGCATCAAATTTATACTTGCTCCCAAATCACACAAGGCCTTTGCAAAATCCGCACTCCCAATGGTACATGGAATGGTAAATGCGCCAGAATCTTCAAGCTTTGGAGCCATCGAGTGCACAATGGCACTCACTTGATGAGTCATTTTGATGGTCTCACAATCCATAGATCTCTTTTTAGTTACCAAGTCTTTCATAAACTTGGCATAACCCAGCATTTTCTCAAGAGCTTCCACCAAGGGCACATTGATCGACAAGCTTTTCATCATCTCAATAAACTTCTTGAATTGGTTTTCATTATTTTGCTTTGCAAGTATTTGAGGGTAAGTCGGAGGAGTACTTTGCAAAGGAGCCTTGGCTTTAAGCATTACTGTTTCCAGTATGTCTATCACGTGTTCCCTAGACGGGTTCACGTCATTTTGAGTCTCCTCCTCATTGTCATGAATATCAATTCTCACCTCACCATTAAAAATCTCTTCACTCACTTGCTCATCAACTATTGGATCATCGTTATTTTGCACTTCAACATCAACACTCACAACTTTCTTTTGCTTGGAGGTACTTGCTTCACCACCTCTACTGCTCCTTGTGGTCACCGCCATTGCATGGCCAGTATTGTTCCCACCCTTCGGGTATACTACTGTGTCTCTAGGTAGTGCCCTCTTAGGGAGAGTGTTCAAAGATTGCGAAATCTGGCCAAGTTGGACCCCTAAGTTGCGGATAGAAGTATTGTGGGATGCCAACTGGGCATTGGAGTCAGCGTTTTTCTTCATTATTTGCTCAAACATCAACCCAAACCTTCCCATCTCATTAGTTGAAGAGCTAGGACCTTGAGACGGAAATGGAGGCGGGTTTTTTGGTTGTTGATACATCAAAGGCCTTTGAAAGCCCGGCCCCCGATTCCCTTGATTACCATTATTCCAATCCCCTTGGTTGTTGTTACCTCCCCAGTTGCAATTGTTGTTGCCACCCCAGTTTCTCTAGTTACCTTTGTTGCTCCAACTCTGATTGTTGTTCCCCTAGTTGCTTTGGTTGTTCTTGTTCCTACTATTCCAATTTCCTTGTTGGTTTTGATTCCCCCAATTTCCTTGGGATCTCCACTGTTGTTGTTGATTCGGAGCATTGCCCCGTTGTCTTTGGTAGTTGTTCACATACTGAACTTCTTCACTTTGATCATCATACCCATCATCTTGGTTGTAACCACTACTACCTTGCTCATATTGATCCGGATTTCCTTGACATTGTTGACCTCTTTGTCGACTCTTGTTGACCATCATATTTACCCGTTCGATGGAATTCACTTGTCTTGGCGCTTGAACTTGCTGCAATTGAGCTTTGGCCAACTGGTTCATTATTGTAGTCAACTCTGCTATTGCTTGGTCGTGGTCACAGAGCTCTTTGTGCAGGTGAATGACATTGGGATCACCTTGTGGCACATTAGCTCGACTTTGCCACGCTGAGGAAGTATCTGCCATCTCATCAAGTATATCACAAGCCTCAACATAAGGTGTGTTCATAAAGTTTCCCCCTGCTAGCTGGTTAACTACACACTGGTTGGTAGTGTTGATGCCACGGTGGAATGTTGTTGGATCATGGCTTCGGTCATGTCATTGTTCGGACATTCTTTAACCATCGTCTGATACCTTTCCCAGATCTCATGAAGCAGTTTATTGGGCTCTTGTTTAAAGGCGAGGATCTCATCTCTCAGTGTCGCCATATGTCCTGGTGAGAAAAACATGGCTATAAACTTGTCTGCCAACTCATCCCATATGGTGATGGAATGGTTGGGGAGTCTTTCGAGCCAGTCTAAAGCTTTCCCTCTAAATAAAAAAGGGAACAATCTCAGTCTCAGTGCATCCTCCGACACATTTGTCTATTTGATTCCCCAGCAGGTATCCACAAAGCCCTTTAAATGTTTATATGCATTCTGATGGGGAGCGCCTACGAAGTACCCTCTTTGCTCCAATTAGGTCAACATGATATTTGTAATTTGGAAATTGCCCGTCCGGATCCGGGGTGGGACATTTGCACTTGCGTAACCTTCATTTGGAAGCACCCGAGGAGCTGCTCGGGGAGGAGCTGAGGGAGGGTCTGGAATGTTTTCATTGGCCTGGCGGCCTCTTCTTTGAGCTTGAGGTACTAGATGCACCTCATCTTCAACATTATCATCTACCTCCTCCCCCGGGGAGAACATTTCTGAGAGGATCATCATTTGCCATTTTTGTACCTGAATCGATTAACTAACTTAAGTTAGTAAAATAGAAGGAAAGAAAAACAAGACACACAACTAGTTAGATAGATAGCCAAAACTGTTTAACTCCCCGGTAACGGTGCCAAAAAGTGATCAGCTCCAACCTTGCACCACTATATAATGGCGAGGAGTGGTCGATGCAACTTTTACTCGAAAGGTCAGGATCGATATGCACAGGGAGTTAATATTGGTTGGGAGTTGGGTTTCTATCTAATCAAGCTATGCGTGTCGCTTTTAATTGCACTTCTAACCATGCTTGGATTTGTTTCTATTCTACGTTTAATGCTATTGATTGCTGAAAATAATCTAAGTACAATATTTTTATAGGAGTTTTCTCAATTGATAAAAAAGCACTAGGGAAGTGACTTACACCTAGGCGAGTATCTAATGGGGTCTAGAATTTAGGACAAGCTTGTTGTATTTGGGGTCGTGATATAACCTTTACACATAATTACTAACTCTATACCTCTCGGTAGTTTGAGTGACTTTGCCCTAATTGGCTTTCTCAAGCCTAATTGAGTGTTCAAACAATGCAAATAAAATTAGCTCAAGTCTGGTATTACTATCTCTAGGCTTAACCCTTTAATTGGGGCTATCAATCTCTTGAATTCGCCCAAATTTCTTGTTAGCCCATTTTTCCTAGACTTGGGCTCTCTTTCTCAATAAGAGCCTAAGTCAAAAAGGAATGAATCAGTGTTTGCAACCACCAACTCAACAGTTAAAGCATGAAACAAGCTAAATATCACCAACCCATAAATAAATAAGCCCTAAAATTGAAGACCCATTAAATACCCACACCAGGGTTGGGTCACAACCCTAGATAATGGGTTTAGCTACTCATAATCAAGGTAGAAATAAAATATGGAGATGAAATATAAGCCATAAAAGTTGATTGCAAGAACAAAATCTAAGAATATAAGCTAAAACTACTCTAAAATTACTCTAAATGGTAAAGTACGGTTGTTCACGAGCTCACTGATAAAAAAGATAACCTAAAAATGTGCAAAAGATCTATTTATACATAGCTAAAATTACTGGACAAAAATACCCCTACGGAGGTTCCGGTATCAGCAAAATACTGGGCGCCTCAGCGCATGGACTTTCGCGGTCGTGCAAAAACAAGCGGGGACCACGTTTCTTTAATTTTGGACTTGGAATAGGCTAGGTTTCGCGGACACTAAAAGTCTACCGCGTCCGCGTTGGCTTCTATCCTGGCGGAATAGGTTAGGTTCCACTAGACAAGTCTCTGAACCAGTTTCACACCCTCAGCTGAATTTGCACAGCGTTCGCGCCTGGTAACTTCGCGATCGCGTAATTTAGACGCGGGTCGCGCTCTTCATTAGAGCTGATATTCCAAGGTCTCTGATTCTCTATCTCCTCTCTCAGCGCAATTTCACTCGCGGCCGCGCCAATGGTTTCGCGACCGCGCTTTTGTAACGCAGTCAGCGCCAGTTTTAGCACACGGCAATAGCTTCTCTAAACATCACTTTTGCTGCAGGCCTCAGCGGATGGTCTTACGCGACCGCGTAATAGTAGCGCTGACAGTGCTCCAGTTCCATTCTTTAGGCTTGTGCAAGTTCAACTCCTTTATGAGTTCATTTTGGCTTCTTTGCCTCATTTTGACCAAAACCTACAAGTAAGCACCTTAAGTTAGTTTTCAGGAATATCTTAACGCACTTTTGACCCAAAACCTAAGCAAAAGAGAGCATAAGATAGGCTAAAATCCATAGTTATCAACTCCCCCAAACTTAAGCTTTTGCTTGTCCTCAAGCAAATAAAGTAATTCCCACCTCCACAAGAGAAAAAGAAACGAAAATTTCAGCTGTCCTAAGGTGACTTCATCAAGCATTAATTGGGAAAAACAATTACCCTCAACACAAATGCATTATCAACGACACACAACCTTTTTAGTACCATATCTCTAGTGCAATACAAGAGAATCAAGAGCTGACTTAACTCATCAAGGAAGCTCGCTCTACTACGTAGATCATTGTGGAACGCAAAATCTTTCTCCTCTATTCTCCATAAGCAAATCTCACTTTAGATTATAGCACTCAGAACAAGGAATGTGGAAAAGTACGCTCATCTCTCTCAAAGGAAGGTCTCAACTCCGGCTCTAAGTACCATAAGCTTGCCCCTTATGTAAATCACCACTAATGTAAGCTCACTCAACTTGAAATCATATAGGGCTTTTGCGGGAATGTAATGAAGGCTTTTGGTTCAAGGCAGGATATATCGGTCTATGAAGGTTTCATCTTTCCTTAAGCACTCCATTTTCACAATTCGGCTCATGTTTTCTTGGCTCTTTGAGTCGTTTTCTTATTCCTTGGGGGAACTAGAGAGACACATTGTCACTCTTTTCTTCTATATGACGCTCAATTTTTTCCTTTTCTCATCAGTCCAAGCCTTTCCACATTGTTTTCTTGAATCCTTTCAACCCTTTCTTTTCTCTTGACATGTTTCTTTTTGACTTTTCATCCTTTTCTTTGCCTTTCCTTTTCATCAATTCTTTTTGTTCTTTGAACCTTTCATCACTTTGAATTTCCTTGTCTCTCCCCCAAACTTATGTTTTTGACTATTGTTCATCATGAATGCTAAGGAAAGATTGGGTGCCAAGAGGGGGTTATTATAGAATGGATGAAGGCTTGTAATGCGGTTATTGAACGAAAAAGAATTAGGCTCAAAGGGGTTGACTAAGGATATCGTAATGGTGGGCTATGAAAGTTTTCAAATTCAATTGGGACAAAGGAGAGCCTATAATCACTTTTCAAGTCGAGCTATACTTTGAATTTTGCCTAGAAAAACATTCGGGGCAAGTTATAGACTTATTGGCACGGGACATGTACTTGCAGTTCAACACCTCACCTCTCAAGCTAATGGATTGATAAAGAGAACAGAGTCGAGGGCCTATATCAACCCTGGCTAAGATCGAGCGTCACAAATGACTCCAAGAAGACACTCGATACTTGTCTAGTCAACACAAGAGTCTAAAGGTCACAACTAGAACCATTCTTTGCAAATCACTTGTTTCCAACCATGAGGTCAAAGGTAAATGTGCTAGGCCCAAGTGAAGCTTGCTTGAGTCACTTTTATTCATTACTACTACATATCAAGATAAAAAGAGAAACATACTCAATCCCTTAAGAAGGTTGTCACGCCATCTATCGTTGTAAGAGCCACCCGGTTCACACAAATTCCACCTTTGGAAAGAACCGCGGCTTGAAGAAAACCAAAGACTTATTGATCACGAAAACTTGTAAAAGTAAGAAGCTATAAATTGAAAAAGAATCTAATAAATGATAAGAAGCTACGCTATTAAGGAAAATTTCAGAAGAAGTTATAAAGTAAAATACGGAAAGTAAACTGAATATGTACAATAGGGGATTGAGACGAATATACATAAGAGGGAAATGAATATACACATGGAAAGTTAACTTTATATATATACCAAAAGTAAAAAAAGTACGAAATAAAGTACGATAAGTAGAAAATAACGGGGAAAAAATAGTATCAAGGTTATTACAGACCAATTATCCAAATCATCATCAAAATAAGGCCACCCCCCAAATAAAAATTAGCATTGTCCTCAATGCTAACAGCAAAAATAGAAAAGGGGAAGGGTAGAGAGTAAAGAAAACTCCCTATGATGCCTCTGTCTGCATGGGGTCACTAGCTGGGTCCTATGGCTGGCCTGAGTTATCTCTCTCGGGGTCCTCCAGCTCAATCTCCAAACCATCAGTCTGGGGGATCACCACTCTTCTCACCGGTTCTCTGTCAGCCTCCAGTTCTAGTCTTTTTGCTGGCTGAACTGTCTGTGCTGCAAGGGAAGTCTCTCCTATAAGGAGATCCAGAGGAATGTCGCCGGCTGAAGCAAGCTTCTCTACTTCCTTCTTCAGATCTTCTTGACCCTTCTTCACTTTCCTCACCTATTTACCCAACTCCTTGATTGCTTTCTCATGAGCATCCAGAGACTCCAGAATCTTTGTTTGGTTGGCGAGAATAATCTTCAATGATCCCTCCACTGATGGAGGCATCTGGGGCTGTGCCGGAGCTACCTGAGCTTCTATTACACTGGATAAGGCAGATAGCTTTGATGTAGCTACCTGCATCCAATTGTTGATGTCGGCCAATGTCTGGTTGACCCTCAGAGCAGTTTGAGGGTATGCTGATGAAAAAGGCACTGAAGTAGGAAAAGAAGCTGATGGTCCGGAGGGAGGATGTGGCATGGCAGCAGACGAACCCTCGGCAGTGGAAGGCTCGTAACCAGTGGCCACCACCCTGGCTCTTCAAACTGGCCAGTGGAAGTGGTGGCTTTGCCCTTGGACTTGGGGTTATCCGGACCCTGAAGGCTGTACCAGGAAAATGGCCTCTTTTGCTTCACTTTGGTGTCAAAGTCCCTTCCTTCTACTTCCATGTCCTCTAGGTACATGGTGAGGAAGTTTGGGAAGGGATATGAGCTCTCATCCTTGCCAATCAATCTGGTAATCATCTTGGCCATAATGTTCCCGATGTTGATCGGGTACCTCGCTATGATAGCCCCCACAATAATAGCCCGGGAGACCGGCATATCATTGTCTTGCGTAGTAGGGTCTAACCGACTGCACACAAAAGTAGACCACCATTCGCTTCGAAGCTCAGAGTGTTCCTGTAGATCAGTACCCTAAGTGTCAGCCAAGCTGGAGTAGTCCCAGGAATAGCAATCACCGATGCAAGCCAAGGGTGGGCTAACTCATCCATAGCCACCTTTTCCAAATAAAGGGACTCATCCTCGTCAATGAACCCAGCATCGTCATTTAAAGTCTTGCAATCAAACATAATCTTCCTGTTGAGGACTTTGGTCAATATGTGCCCTTTTTTATGTGGGGCGACATTTGCATAGAATTCCTTGACCAAATATTCATTGGCCTCCAGTAAGTTGCTGGTGAAGAACTTCCACCCCACTCTCTCATTGAAGTGCCTCTTGACATTAGGGTTGTGGGGTAGCAGATCTCGCTCAATAAACACCCTCTCAAGTGTAAGTGACCTTTGAGGCCACCACTCCTGGAACTTGTGGTAGGCTTTCTCACTCACAAATCGGTGTTGCCATACCACAGGGTTCCTTGATCTCACCAACTCCCCTGTCTGATTGTCACCATCCCTCCCATCGTCCGAGACATCATAATCACCATCACTGTTTACTGGAGCTGGTGTGGAGGCTAGATCTGCATCACTTGGGGTAGGAGGTGTAGGCGTGTCACTATCTCCTGAGCCCTCAGAAGATCCGGACAATGAGGTGGATTCATTTATGAGGCGACGGGGTTGGGATTGTGCCTCTTGTTAAGTTTGGCCAGCTTTCCCCTCTGAAATCTCCCGAGAGGGGACATACTCACTGGTCTCCGAAGTGTTAGGAGTGGGCCTCCGGAGGGTTTGTTTGTTTCCAGTGAGCCTATTAGGAGCTAGGGGTGCAAGTGGTTGTTTTCCTCTCCCTCGGCCCCGGGAGGACTGTCCTCTCCCTTGTTGTTTATGTTATGCTCCTCGAGATCTAACCATTGTCTGCATACATAATCAGTGAAAGCTCATTAGTATTGGTATTCACCTAGGGTTTTCACTTTGCATACAACTTAGGCAATTAAGTGGTAAAATGAACAACCCCATCCCCATTAGGCACTAAAATCAATTACCAAACCAGTTTTATCTTCAATTAAGCATACTTTTGATTCTTGTCTTGTATTAACCCTAACTAAAATAAAATTGAAACTATCTAGAAAGAAAAAACGTGAACTAAAATTAAGACTAAGAAATTGAGCATACCAGTTGTTTAATTTGTTTTAGAAATTACTCTTGCCTAGTGAGATGAAGTCTAGATGCAACAAGAAGTAGAAGAACAGTGCAAAGGGGCTTTGAGAAGTGAGGGCGTGAAAAGTATAAAAGGAGGAGGGCCCTCCTATTTATACTAAAACCCGGAGGGCCCACACCGACTTACCTGGCGCGGCCGCGGAATTACACCGCGATCCGCGCGTTTGGGTGTTTTGAAGAGCAGTAGGTTCAATAACACCGCTGAGAGCGTAAAAGTTGGCGCGGCCGCGGAACAAGGTCTGCTCACCGCGAAAATTCCACCGCGGACACGGTTGAAACTTCAGAGAGGTTACATTTTGGAGTTTTCAAGTCCGCGTCCGCTACAAAATGACGCTCCCGCAAAAAAGCTTCCGCTGACCGCGGAATTTTGAACGCAGTCAGCGGTCCAATTACACACTTAGCCAAATTTTCTAGTATTAGTCCTGCACTGCATCAATAATTCCTACACAAGTCTCACAACTAGTTAGATCAAAAGAGCCTAATCTAAGAAGGAAAATGAAAAAGAAAGAAAAATCACTTGGGTTGCCTCCCAAGAAGCGCCTGATTTAATGTCGCGGCACGACGCATGTTACCATCATCATTTGAAATTGATCAAGGCCACCACGTGGCTGTCATCAAATTTTCCCAGATAGTGTTTGACTCGGTGCCCATTAACTCTGAAAACTTCACCATTTTTATTCTTCTAATCAAGAGCACCAAATGGAGTTACATGTACCACTTCGAAAGGGCCACTCCATTTTGACTTGAGCTTTCCCGGAAACAGTCGTAACCGAGAGTTGAATAAAAGAACCAAGTCACCTTCCTTGAATTCCTTGCTACGGGCATACTCGTCATGTAAGTACTTCATCTTTTCCTTATACAAGGACGAGCTGGAATAGGCATGAAACCGAAACTCATCTAGTTCATTAAGTTGCTCTACCCGGAGATTTGCTGCAACATCCCACTCAAGATTTAACCGCTTCAAGGCCCACTTGGACTTATGCTCTAACTCAACCGGAAGATGGCACGCTTTCCCAAATACCAACAGTACGGAGACATACCAATTGGAGTCTTGTAAGCAGTCCTGTAAGCCCATAAAGCATCATCCAGTTTCTTTGACAATCAGTTCGGTTTGCATTGATAGTTTTTGACAATATGCTCTTTATCTCCCTATTGGAGACCCCAACTTATCCACTAGCCTGGGGATGATAAGGGGTTGACACTTTATGATTGACACCATACTTGGAGAGTAAAGTATCGAAGGCCTTGTTGCAAAAATGAGAACCCCCATCACTGATGATCTCCCTAGGAGTGCCAAACCTTGTAAAAATATTTTTCTTCAAGAAAGCCACTACAATCCATGCCTCATTGATAGGCAAAGCCTCAGCTTCAACCCACTTGGAAACATAATCAACAGCAACCAGAATGTACGTGTTACCACATGAACTCAGAAAAGGCCCCATAAAGTCAATGCCCCACACGTCAAAAATGTCAATCTCAAGAATAGTGTTGAGAGGCATTTCCTCCTTTTTGGAAATTCCACCAGCTCTTTGACACTCATTACATCTCTTCACAAGCTCACTAGCATTTTTATACAATGTAGGCCAATAAAAGCCACAACTGATAACCTTTGAAGTAGTTCTCGCCCCACCATGATGACCACCGTAGGGTGAGGAATGGCATACATCAAGAATACTAATTTTCTCCTCTTCCGGAACACACCTCCGGATCACACCATCATTACAAATATTGAAAAGATAAGGCTTATCCCAGTAATAATCCAAGCTGTCCCGTATAAGCTTCTTCCTTTGGTTAGAAGAGTGCTCACTCGGAACAATGCCAGTCACAAGAAAGTTAGCCACATCGGTGAACCAAGGCATACTATTCAAAGAAACGGAGAGGAGTTGTTCATCCGTAAATGAATCATTAATTTCGAGGCCATCATGGGGCCTCCCTTCCTCTTCCAAGCGGAATAACTAGTCCGCCACTTGGTTTTCACTTCCTTTTCAATCAATAATTTCAAGGTCAAACTCTTGAAACAAAAGAACCCATCTCATCAACCTAGCCTTAGAGTCCTTCTTTGTCATCATGTAACGGAGTGCCGTGTGATCAGTATGAACAATCACTTTGGCACCCATGAGATAAGGCCTAAACGTTTCCATGGCAAACACAATGGCTAGCAACTCTTTCTCCGTCATCGTATAATTAACCTGGGCATCATTCGTAGTTTTGCTTGCATAATACACCGGATGAAACATCGTGTTCACCCTTTTCCCCAAAATCGCTCCAACCATAACGTCACTGGCATCACACATGAGCTCAAATGGAAAGCTCCGATTGGGTGCGGTGATGATGGGAGTGGTAGTCAATTTATACTTGAGAAGCTCAAATGCTTTCATGCAATCATCATTAAACACAAACCTTGCATCCTTTTCCAACAATTTGCACACGGGATTCACCACCTTTGAGAAGTCCTTGATGAACCTTCGGTAGAACCCCGCATGCCCAAGAAAGCTCCTAACTCCCTTGACGGAAGTAGGAGGTGGGAGTTTTGAAATCACTTCAATCTTCATTTCTCCTAACTCCCTTGACGGAAGTAGGAGGTGGGAGTTTTGAAATCACTTCAATCTTCACTTTGTCCACTTCAATACCGTTCTTTGAGATCTTATGGCCAAGGACAAAGCCCTCCTCAACCATATAGTGGCACTTCTCCCAATTAAGTACTAAGTTAGTCTCTTCACATCGGGCCAAAACTTTGTCAAGATTACCCAAGCATTCTTCAAAGGAGTCACCCACAACACTGAAATCATCCATGAACACTTCCAAGAAGTTCTCCACCATGTCCATAAATATATCCATCATACACCGCTGAAAGGTAGCCAGTGCATTACACAAACCAATTGGCATCCGTGAGAATGCAAAGGTTCTATACGGGCATGTGAAGGTGGTTTTCTCTTGGTCCTCCGGTGCAATCAAAATTTGGTTGTAACCTGAGTACCCATCCAAAAAGCAATAGTAAGCACGCCCGGCAAGTCTATCCAATATTTGGTCAAGAAAGGGCAATGGAAAATGATCTTTGCGGGTCACTTTGTTCAGCTTCCGGTAGTCCATGCATACCCTCCATCCGAAGACAGTCCTAGTGGGGATCAACTCATTTTGCTCATTTGTGACCATAGTCAACCCCTGCATCTAGCCACTTGATAACTTCCTTCTTGATGACCTCTTGCATAGCCTCGTTCAACCTCCTTTGATGTTCCATGGAGGGTTTGGCATCATCCTCAAGTATAATCTTGTGCATGCAAAAGGTGGGGCTTATCTCCCGTATATAAGCTAAAGTCTATCCAATTGCCTTCTTCCTTCTTTGGAGCACCTCAACGGTGGCATCTACCTGCACATTAGTTAAGCACGATGAAAGAAGAATAGGTAAAGTTGAACATGGGCCCAAGAATTCATACCTGAGGTGTGAAGGCAAAGGCTTCAACTCCAATACAGGAGGTTCCTCGATTGAGGGCTTTGTTAGTGGAGTCTTTTGGTTCTCAAGATCCAAGGAAAGTTTTTGGGGCACATATGTGTAAGAACCCATTCCTTTCAAAGGATTGACATACTCTACCAAGCCTTCATCCTCAGTCGCTTCATGGTTCAACAACACAGCTTCCAAAGGGTCCTCCACATTTATCAAAGCACTGGTGTCTTCAACAATCACCTCAGTCACAAGAGCAATAAAGGAACATACTTTGTTGCTATTGGGCTGCCTCATTGATTTGCAGACATGGAACACAACTTTATCATCACCCACCCGGAAGGTGAGCTCCCCTGCTTCCACATCAACCAAAGCCTTCCCTGTATCTAGGAAAGGTCTCCCCAATATGATCGGCACCTCATAGTCAACCTCGCAGTCCAGAATCACAAAATCAGCGGGTATTATGAACTTGTCGACTCGCACAAGAACATCATCAATAATACCAAGCGGCCTCTTCATTGTTCGATCCGCCATTTTCAATCTCATTGAAGTAGCTCTAGATTGACCAATACCCAAAGTTTTGAATACAGAGTAAGGCATCAAATTTATATTTGCTCCCAAATCACACAAGGCCTTTGCAAAATCCGCACTCCCAATGGTACATGGAATGGTAAATGCGCCGGGATCTTCAAGCTTTGGAGCCAACGAGTGCACAATGGTACTTACTTGATGAGTCATTTTGATGGTCTCACAATCCATAGATCTCTTTTTAGTTACCAAGTCTTTCATAAACTTGGCATATCCCGGCATTTGCTCAAGCGCTTCCACCAAGGGCACATTGATCGACAAGCTTTTCATCATCTTAATAAACTTCTTGAATTGGTTTTCATTATTTTGGCTTTGCAAGTCTTTGAGGGTAAGGCGGAGGAGGCCTTGGAAAAGGAGCCTTGGCTTTAGGCATTACCGTTTCCGGTATGTCTATCACGTGTTCCCTTGACGGGTTCACGTTATTTTGAGTCTCCTCCTCATTTTCATGAATATCAATTCTCACCTAAGCATTCAAATTCTCTTCACTCACTTGCTCATCAACTATTGGATCATCATCATTTTGCACTTCAACATCATCACTCACAACTTTCTTTTGCTTGGAGGTACTTGCTTCACCACCTCTGCCGCTCTTTGTGGTCACCGCCATTGCATGGCCGGTATTGTTCCCACCCTTCGGGTTTACTACCGTGTCACTAGGCAGTGCCCCCTTAGGGCGAGTGTCCAAAGATTACGAAATCTGGCCAAGTTGGACCTCCAAGTTGCAGATAGAAGTATTATGGGACGCCAACTGGGCATCGGAGTCAGTGTTTTTCTTCATCATTAACATCAACTCAATCCTCCCAGCTCATTGGTTGACGAGCTAGGACCTTGTGACGGAAATGGAGGAGGGTTGTTTGGTTGTTGATACATCGGAGGCCTTTGAAAGCTCGGCCCCCGATTCCCTTGATTACCGTTATTCCAACCCCCTTGGTTGTTGTTGCCTCCCCAGTTGCTATTGTTGTTGCCACCCCAGTTGCCCTGGTTACCCTGGTTGCCCCAATTCTGATTGTTGTTCCCCTAGTTGTTTTGGTTGTTGTTGTTCCCACTGTTCCAATTTCCTTATTGGTTTTGATTCCCCCAATTTCCTTGGGATCTCCACTGTTGTTGTTGATTCGGAGCATTGCCCCGTTTTCCTTGGTAGTTGTTCACATACTGAACTTCTTCACTTTGATCATCATACCCATCATCGTGGTTATAACCACTACTACCTTGCTCATATTGATCCGGATTTCCTTGACTTTGTTGACCTCTTTGTCGCCTCTTGTTGACCATCATATTTACCCCTTCCATGGCATTCACTTGTCTTGGCGCTTGAACTTGCTGCAATTGAGCTTTGGCCAACTGATTCATTGTTGTAGTCAACTCTGCTATTGCTTGGCCGTGGTCATGGAGCTCTTTGTGCAGGTGAATGAAATTGGGATCACCTTGTGGCACATTAGCTCGACTTTGCCATGCTGAGGATGTATCTACCATCTCATCTAGTATATCACACGCCATATCATAAGGTGTGTTCATAAAGTTTCCCCCTGCTAGCTGGTTAACTACACACTAGTTGGTAGTGTTGATGCCACAGTAGAATGTTTGCTGGATCATGGCTTCGGTCATGTTATTGTTCGGACATTCTTTAACCATCTTCCGATATCTTTCCCAGATCTCATGAAGCGGTTCATTTGGCTCTTGGTTAAAGGAGAGGATCTCATCTCTCAGCATCGCCATATGTCCCGGTGAGAAAAACTTGGCTATAAACTTGTTTGCCAACTCATCGCACGTGGTGATGGAATGGTTGGGGAGTCTTTCGAGCCAGTCTAAAGCTTTCCCTCTAAGCGAAAAAGGGAACAATCTCAATCTCAACGCATCCTCCGACACATTTGTCTGTTTGCTTCCCCAGCAGGTATCCACAAAGCCATTTAGATGTTTATATGCATTCTGATGGGGAGCGCCTGTGGAGTACCCTCTTTGCTCCAATAAGGTCAACGTGATATTTGTAATCTGGAAATTGCCTGCCCAGATCAGGGGTGGGACAATTGCACTTGCGTAACCTTCATTTGGAAGCATTCGAGGAGCTGCTCGGGGAGGAGCTGAGGGAGGGTCTGGAATGTTTTCATTGGCCTGGCGGCCTCTTCTTTGAGCTTGAGGTACTAGATGCACCTCATCTTCAGCTTATCATCTACCTCCTCCCCCCAGAGAACATTTCTGAGAGGATCATTATTTGCCATTTTGTACCTGAATCGATTAACTCAATCAAGTTAGTAAAATAGAAGAAAAGAAAAACAAGACACACAACTAGTGAGATAGATATCCAAAACCATTTAACTCCCCGGCAACGGCACCAAAAAGTGATCAGCTCCAACCCTGGACCACTATATAATGGCGAGGAGTGGTCGATGCATCTTTTACCCGAAAGGTCGGGATCAATATCCATAGGGAAATAATATTGGTTGGGAGTTGGGTTTCTATCTAACTTAGCTATGGGTGTTGCTTTTACTTGCGCTTCTAACCATGCTTGGATTTGTTTCTATTCTACGTTTAAATGCTATTGATTGCTTAAAATAATCTAAGTACAATGTTTTTGTAGGAGTTTTCTCAATTGATAAAAAAGCACTAGGGAAATGACTTACACCTAGGCGAGTATCTAATGGGGTCTAGAATGTAGGACAAGCTTGTTATATTTGGGGTCGTGATATAACCTTTACACATAATTACTCACTCTATACCTCTTGGTAGTTTGAGTGACTTCGCCCTAATTGGGTGTTCAAACAATGCAAATAAAATTGGCTCAAGTCAGGTATTACTATCTCTAGGCTTAACCCTTTATTTGGGGCTATCAATCTCTTTAATTCGCCCCTATTTCTTGTTAGCCTATTTTTCCTAAACTTAGGCTCTCTTTCTCAAGAAGAACCTAAGTCAAAAAGGCATGAATCAGCGTTTGCAACCACCAACTCAACAGTTAAAGCATGAAACAAGCTAAATATCACTAACCCATAAACAAATAAGCCCTAAAATTGAAGACCCATTAAATACCCACACTAAGGTTGTGTCACAACCCTAGCTAATGGGTTTAGCTACTCATAATCAAGGTAGAAATCAAAGATGAAAATGAAATATAAGCCATAAAAATTGATTACCAGAACAAAATCTAAGAATATAAGCTAAAACTACTCTAAAATTACTCTAAATGGTAAAGTATGGTTGTTCACGAGCTCACTGATATTAAAGATAACCTAAAAATTTGAAAAAGATCTATTTATACACAGCTGAAATTACTAGATAAAAATACCCCTATGGAGGTTCCGCTATCAGCGAAATACTGGGCGTCTCAGCGCACGGACATTCGCGGCCGCGCAAAAACAAGCGCGGACCCCGTTTCATCAATTTTGGACTTGGACTGGGCTACGTTTCGTGGACAACGTAAAGTCTACTGCGTCCGCGTTGGCTTCTATCGCGGCCGCATAAAATGTTCGTGGATCGCGTTCCTCAGTTAGGTTCCACTAGCCAAGACTCTGAACCTCTTTCACGCCCTCAGCGGAATTCGCACTTCGTCCGCTCCTAGTAACTTCGCGGCCGCGTAAATTATACGTGGGCCGTGTTCTTCATTTGAGCTCATATTGCAAGGTCTCTGATTCTCTATCTCCGCTCTCAGCGCAATTTCACTCGCGGCCGCGCTTTTGTAACGTGGTCAGCGGCAGTGTTAGCACTTGGCTGCAGCTTCTCCGAACATCACTTTTGCTGCAGCATATTTTTAATCGCCTCAGCGGAGGGTCTTACGCGGCCGCGTAATAATAGCGCTGACAGCCCTCCAGTTCCATTTTTTGGGCTTGTTCAAGAGAGCATAAGTTAGGCTAAAATCCATAGTTATCACGTATATGTATGTGCCGGGTTAATCATGCTCGGTGGTAGATTATGTTATAATTGTGTCTTGTACAATTTCATAACCTTCTTGCTTCACGCCTCACTTGACTTCTAGATATTAAGAACATGGTATTAAATGTTAGAATCGAGACTCAGCCTAATATAACTTGATCAAATTTGATGGAATTCTGGGAATATATTGATGTGTCTAATTAGGTCATCTCTATGCATAATCATTAATACGTTGCTACGGCTGGTATTTTAAGATGCTAGACTCCATACTTGTGTTGTTAATAAATTGTGGGATCTGTGGAAGTACTTGAATTATATGGCCCTTAAGGGTTCATTGAATCATTGTTGGCTTGGAAATCAGTGATTGAGAATTTGTTTGCAATATTCATTTGAACACTCTCCTTGATGTTATTTATACTTCCTGCCTTGCCATTTTATTGATATTCATATGCTTGGTGAGAAAGAGTGTAAAGCACGAAGGGTGATTCCATGCCATTTTATATTTCATTATCATGTGAGGAAGAGTGTAAAGCATGAAGGGTGATGTTGTGCCAAATTATACTAATTATCATGTGAGGAAGATGGTAAAGCACGAAGGGTGATGTCGTGCCATTTTATATTCATTATCATGTGAGGAAGAGTGTAAAGCACGAAGGGTGATGCCGTGCCATTTTATATTCATTATCATGTGAGGAAGAGTGTAAAAGCACGAAGGGTGATATCGTACCATATCATTTGAGAGTAAAATCACGAAGGGTGATGCCGTGCCATTTCATTATATTGTTATGATTGTGTGTTATCGTGAGGTCATGGCACGATGGGTGTTTCCGAGCAGGCGAGGATGAGGGACATGTATTATGTTTGATATCGGTTTTTCCATGTATACGTTCATGCCTTTACCTTGAACTGTTGTTGTCATAATTATAGACTTGATGTGACTTGTTTCCATTATTTTGTCATTGAGCTCTATTTCAATTGTTGTTGTGTTGTTCATACCTTCTACTTGCCTAAGTTGCAAATACCATGCCTATTTCCTGCTTTTATAATTATACTCATGTTGTGTCTATTATGTTGCACTTAGTATAAGCCTTCCACCATGTTAGCCATTCATGCATTACTTGTCGACTTGTAAAGATCATGTATTTCCGTCTTATTTGTTAAAATTGTACTTAGGCTTCCAATATGCTAGTTAATTAAAGTTGATATTCCTTGTTTTCCAATTTTCGTTATTACTCACGTGCTTTCCGCGTAGTGTTTTACTATTGCCCACATGTGTATCTTTGTCCGTTGTTGTTACTTGCATATTTCCTATTTTATAATTCCTGTTAACGATATTTCTGTCATCTGGTTGGTTCTGTTACTCGTACATTTGGGAGGATTAGTTGAACGCACGAAGGGTGTTGTCGTGCTAATTGATTTGTCACAAAATTTTATATATAAGCACGAAGGATTACCGTGCCGTTTGACTTGATATCTTGGATATACTCCTCATAGCAGGAAAGATTGTAAATCTTCTACTGTGATTCCTTTTATTAATTGTTGACTACCTCGTCGAGTTGTGTACTGTACTTTTATGTGTTATGCTTTGAAATGCTGTTACCATCTATTGTACAGGTCATAACAATAAGCATCTTTTAACTAAAAGCCTCATCACTACTTCGAAGAGGTTAGACAAAATAGTTACCAGTACACGGGGCCGGTTGTACTGATACTGCACATCTGCACATTGTGTGTAGATTTTGGATCGGAGCTCCTGGTGACGTCGAGTGCTGATTCGGAAGATATTCGTGTGTTTGGATATAGCTGCCACTTGTCCTTGGTGGCTTAGGTTATTGCTAATCTGTTTGTGTAACCTTCAAACAGAACGTGTATTAATTTATATCAGTTTTGAAATTCCGAATCCTAGAAGCTCGTGATTCGTACTACCAGGTCTTGGGTAAATTTGTAAATATTCAGTTATCTATTCTCTAATCTCTTATAATCTCAGTTGAGTTGTATTTTCTGTTAGTTGGTTTACCTAGCGGGTTGAATTAGGTTGCTATCACAAATTGTGGTTTTGGGTCGTGACAAGGTGGTATCAGAGCACTAGGTTCCTAGGTTCTGCGAGTCATGAGCAAGTGTCTAGTAGAGTCCTGCGGATCGGTATGATGACGTCCATACCTATCTTTGGGAGGCTACAGGACATTTAGGAAAAATTTCCCTTTCTTCTTTCCTTATCATGCCGTCTTGTTTCAGCTTAAAATCTACGACTCCTCCTAATCGCTCATATATGGTGTTGTGCTCTCAGTATTCGTTATGTGCCGACGATCGGTGATGCTGCAGATAGATTACAATGTGTTTTCTAGCCTCAGAAGCAGATGCAGTGTTAAATCTTCTAGTCATTCATTTGTGGTATGAGGCTGGTCCATATGTCTGGTTAGTAAGCACAGATTTAGGAAGATTGGCTGGTGGCCTAGCTATTGTGACGATGGTGGGTTCATGGCAAGGTGTCGATTTGAGTATAACCGGTGGGCCATCTCCGACATGATGAGTTTGGATCATGTATCTCGTGTGAGGTTTCCATTCGATGGAGTGCATATGTGATCATTTCAGAGCATTTGGGGAAGTTGTTTGACTATTGCTATGATGGGTAAGCGCTTGGGAAAGTCTTCAGGGTGTTCTATGACCAGTATTGCATGAGTTTTTGAAGTATTCAGCTAAATAGTCATGCGGGATCGGGGCATGCTGTGAAGATATGGTATTTTGGGGTACCGATGAGGTGATCTATGGCTTCGAGCTAAGTGGTGGAGTCTGCTAATGATGATCGGATTGTTGGGTCATGGACCGCATTAGTTTCCAGACCGATATATTGCTTAGTTATTTCTTTGGATGGTCATATGCTGGTGAAGCACAGGTTGCTCGATCCGTATTAGTTGTGTATTGGAGATCAGAGTAAGATGAGTAGTTATCGAGAAGGTTCTGGAGAGTTTTGGGTCTTGTGTAGCTTTAAGGATTTTTGAATTTGTCTGCGGGCGGGCTTGAAAACAGAAGCGAATGGATCGGATCTGTGGTATTTCCTTGTCAAGAAAGGTTACGTGTCAATGTTGGGGTGATGCAAAAAATGGCTTCGGGTCCCCAGGAAGTTCCTTCAGGGCGGTCATATCGGATTGAGTTACTTTCGGGTTGGCGGTCTGCCTGACTCCATTGAGTTAGAGGCAATTGGTTCTGAATACTTGATTATGTGTTACTGAGTTCCGAAGAATTTATCTTGGTTATAACCATGGCCGGAGTTGATGTTTTCCACAGGTATAGAAGCTATATTGCGTAAGGTGGAGTTCTCCTGGATTGAGATAAATGAAAGATTCTCGGTTGGTAAAGTGTTCAATTTGCTTATGGTTCAGAGTTGACCATGAGACATTCATAGTGTTGCGAGTTAGCATGTTAGAGGCGATGCGCCGTATGGAGTTGAAAAGTGCATGTACAAGGTTGCAGTTTAGTTTTGGAGGGAAGGATACGAGTTCTTGATGTCTCGGACAATTTCTGGTGTTTGAGGTCTTATTGGCACTATGGGTTCCCATCGAAGTAGAGTTCACCTAATGGAAGGTACATTGTGTTTCGACTTATTGGTGTTTCTCCGTGAGATGATGGAGTATGAATTACGTGTCAACTACTTGAGTAGCGGTGTTGAGATTGATTATGAAAATTCTGGTATTCGTGAGGCTCAGAGACTGAATGTTCTTGTTGGCGGACTATTCCTTGATTGCGGGTTGTGAAGGCATGTAGAAGCTTGGAAGATTAATGGTAGGTGTTATGGAAAGGTTGCTATAGACTTTTGGAAGGTTATTACATGTTTGAGAATGATCAAAATTTGGTTTGGGGATTATTTTGAGCCTAGTGAGGGTGTGAATTCTGTATCAGATTGGATTTGCTTGCTCTTGCGCAGTTGATGCCATATGTATATCATCGGGTGGAGTGGATGTTATTCGCGTCTTGGTTTATGTCGTATGTTTCTCTCTTATGCTATGACGGGTTGTGAGGGTTACATGATTCTTCGCACGCATATTGTGATTTAAATTTAGGCCTCATGGCACTATGGGCGAGGTGGCCCTTGTGATGTTGATCTGCTTATTGCACCATAGTTGTACTTGACTTTATCAGTATTGTTTGTTCCTAACATTATTCCCCACACGTATATTTTGTGCACTCTATTGTCCTTGATGTTGACGCACATATGATCAGTGATCCCGAGTATTATGGCTCGAAGGGTACCCTATATGGATTGATATGATGGGATTGAGTTGCACGCCGCAACGGTACAATGATGAAATATGGCTCCTTATTTCTATTTCGTGTATTTTGCTTTCACCTTGTTGAGAATAGTTCATAGTAAAATGCAAAAATTTCCCTGCCTGCTTAACTTGCTTAGTAGTTTTATTATTTAGTTTTCTTACTGTTATCTGTCATGTCTGAATTATTACTTGTTAGTGTACGGAACCGGGTTGTGTGTGGCTCCATATGTTTATTGTTGATGCTTGTCGGTGTGGCTGCTCGTATTGGCTGAGATGAGGTTTCTAGACCGGATATTTGCGCTATTCTATTGGGATGAGGAAGGTTTGGAAGAATAACACTACGTTTTGTTGAGGATGTGGACAATGGCCCTGGTCGGGCGAGTGAGTTTCTTAGCTTATTGATCAGATGAATGGTTAAGCGGTTATGCGTGTTTCTTTCATCATCGTTAGGGTATGAAGGTTTTGAACGAGGTTCTAATCGATATGAGGTTTGCTATCGGCACCGAATTTGTTTTGGTCGGTAATGGTGGTCGGCAGTTCGTACTATGAGTGTCGAAGTGATGGGGTATATCATGTGATTACATCTTGTGTTATTGTTGTGACTTGATACAGCTTGTTCAGGCTTATACAATGTGCAAATGAGGGATTCGGGTCTCGTAATAAATTCTAGATGATAGAGTTGGGTTCTAAGGTAGGTCTAAGGTTGAAGTAAGGATCTCTAGTTATGTTGTGTTGGCGGGCTTAAACTGAGCAGGGTGACGTGGAATCACCCCCGGGTTTATGCTTAGTAAGGCTACACCGTGATTTGATAGCTTTGGAACGACTCCTAGCATGTTCGAGGACGAACGTATGTTTAAGTGGTGGAGGATGTAACGACCCGACTGGTCGTTTTGACCATTTACACTTCGCTCGGTAGTTTACGGGCGTAAGTAGCTCCGTATGATGTATTTTGACTTATGTGAATCGTCGGTTTTGGTTTTCAGGTTATTCGGGACTGATTTGGAAGAATGATTCTCAACCAGGGAGCTTTAAATTTGAAAGAGTTGACCGAGTTTGACTTTTTAGTATTTGACATCGGATTGGAATTTTGATGGTTTCTTTAGCTCCGTTGGGTGATTTTGGGCTTAAGAGCGCGTCCAGATTATGATTTGGAGGTCCGTAGTTGAATTTAGCTCGAAATGGCGAAAGTTTTTTTTTGAAAAGTTTGACCGAGAATGGACTTTTTGATATCTAGGTCGGATTTCAATTCGGGAAGTTGGATCAGGCCCGTAATGTCAAATGTGACTTTTGTGCAAATTTTGAGGGCAATCAGACGTGATTTGATAGGTTTCGGCATCGGTTGTGGAAGTTTAAAGTTTCAAGTTCATTGATTTTTGGATTGAGGTGTGATTCATCGTTTCGATGTTGTTATGTGTGTTTGAGACCTCTATTAAGTCCATGTTATGTTATGGGACTTATTGGTATGTTTGGATGTGGGCTCGAGGGGCTCGGGTGAGTTTCGGATAGGTTTGGGTTGTGTTGCACTCGCTTTTTATGTTTCGACGTTGTTTCTTCAAGTATAAATGGTACTACAATAGGTAAATGAGCTCCTACTTCTGTTTTTGTTGAAGCATTAGATCCGTATCGTAATTATGGAGCCATAGCAAAAAGAATCGTCAAATTTGGACATCGTATGCGGAGTTTATGGTCATTTTACTAAGAATTGGGTTGCTAGAATTTTCGGATTAATTACGAAATTGCCACTGACTTCGTATTTAAAAATCTGCTCTATTTCCAAATATTGAAACCAACATATTCCTTCAATATAAGGTCAAATAGAGTGATTCAAGAGCCTAACTTGACAATAATTTCACAAGGAATCATTTGGAGACATCAAAAGCGAGTTTCGAGATCATTTGGCACAAGAAACGAGGCAGAATAGTGTTGGGGAGGGTTTTGTTCATTTAACATATTTTGAGTTGGGGAGCCCAGAATTGGATAATTTTTTAGGCGATTTTCACCATATGAATTGGGGTAAGTGTTCTCTACTCGGTTTTTGTTATACCCCATGAATCTATCTTCAATTTTAGCTTTTGGTTGATGAATTTTAAAGAGGAAATTGGGGGGTTTGGCCTCAAGTTTCATAATATGAGTTTTTGAGTTTTGAACATCGAATTTAAGTCGGAATTGAGTGAAACTAGTATGGTTGGACTCGTAATTGAATGGGTTGTCGGATTTTATGAGTTTTGTCGGGTTTCGAGGCGTGGGCCCGGATGTGATTTTTGGCCGAATTTGGGATTTTGATTTAGGGTTCGATCTTTATAATTTTGAATTGTTTCCTTGGGCTTTATTTGATGTATTTGAGTTGCTTTTGGCTAGTTTTGAGCCGTTCGGAGGTCACTATGCACGTAATGGCATTTTTGAAGCATCGCGTGGCTTGCTCGATATAGTAATTGGCTTGTTCGAGGTAAGTGTCTTGCCTAACTTTGTTGATGGAGTTTTTCCACCTATTTGTCATTGTTTTCTACATGCGAGGGTGATACATATATGAGGTGACGAGCGTATATGTATGTGTCGGGGTTAATCATGCTTGAGAGTAGATTTTGTTATAATTGTGTTTTGTAGAATTTCATAACCTTCTTGCTTCATGCCTTACTTGACTTCTGGATATTAAGAACGGGGTATTAAATGTTAGAATCGAGACTTAGCCTGATATAACTTGATAAAATTAGATGGAATTCTGGGAATATATTGATGTGTCTAATTCGGTCATCTCTATGCATAATCATTAATACGTTGCTACGGCCGGTATTTTGAGATGCTAGACTCCATACTTGTGTTGTTAATAAACTGTGGGATTTGTGGAAGTACTTAAATTATATGGCCCTTGAGGGTTCATTGAATCATTGTTGGCTTGGAAATCAGTGATTGAGAATTTGTTAGGAATATTCATTTGAACACTCTCCTCGATGTTATTTATACTTCCTGCCTTGCCATTTTATTGATATTCATATGCTTGGTGAGGAAGAGTGTAAAGCACGAAGGGTGATGCCGTGCCATTTTATATTCATTATCATGTGAGGAAGAGTGTATTGCACGAAGGGTGATGCCGTGCCATTTTATATTCATTATCATGTGAGGAAGAGTGTAAAGCACGAAGGGTGATGCCACGCCAGTTTATATTCATTATCATGTGAGGAAGAGGGTAAAGCACGAAGGGTGATGCCGTACCATTTTATATTCATTATCATGTGAGGAAGAGTGTAAAGCACGAAGGGTGATGTCGTGCCATTTTATATTCATTATCATGTGAGGAAGAGTGTAAAAGCACGAAGGGTGATGCCTTCCCATATCATTTGAGAGTAAAATTACGAAGGGTAATGTCGTGCCATTTCATTATATTGTTATGATTGTGTGTTATCGTGAGGTCATGGCACGATGGGTGTTTCCGTGCAGGCGAGGATGAGGGACATGCATCTAGTCCATTCTGTACAAATCAACAACGGTCCTATTGCGGTACTATTCTGAGGTCGAGCATACTCAAACTCGGTGTGCATCGAGCTCTGTCTTCGAACTCGGGTCTGGTCCCTCGAGCTCGAACTCGACCTTGCCTGAATATGAAATTTGGACAACCTCTCGAGCATATAGATCGAAGGCATACGATCTCGACCGTATACAGATAGTCCCCGCGTTTCATAGAGTAGGTCGATAAGAAACGATTTGATCTTCGACGCCTCAATCTTGATGCCAATCACGTGATGTCAGCGGCTGATGTGATTGAAAGGTTGCTTTTCGTGCGGTTCCCAAAGTCATTAATTGGAGTCGACTGACGGTCGGCTATTTGGCTTCCTCAGTATGCTTAAATGAACTCTATAAATAGATCAACTTCACAATCTTGCAAACTTTATTCTCACGTTCTTCTCAAAATCTCATTAGCCCTTTCAACTTCCCTGAATTCTCCCTTCTCTTCTATTTGCTCTTACTTCATCATCAACCATCTCTATTTTCTTGAATTTCTGCATTACAATGGCTAAGACATCTAAATCAGTTCCCCAAAAAGAAAAAGCTTCTTCATCTTCTCGACCGACCAAGAGTAAAGTGGTAGTGCCCCATCGTATTGAGGAGTGCATTCCCCCGCCGTGTGAAATAACATTCGATTTCAAGATCGAGAAACCTGTATCGACACCAGGCGGATGCGAGCCCATGTCTCGATATGTTTGTTTGAGAACCGAGGACGAGCTCGAGCAAGTAAAGAAGGACTGCAAGTGGGAGAACAAAAACGTATTGATCCCTTCCCCCGGGGAGGATATCACTACATATAAAGTGGGGTACTTTAGCGTGTATACCTACCCATTCATGTTGGGCCCTGCAAATCCAGCTCTGGGTCCCAGAGATCCAGTTATTCTTGAATTCTGCCAACGATAGTGATGCTTGACCAAATCTACCCTTCATTCTGGCGAATCGTTCATTTGATCAGATTCTTCTCGACCCAGGTCGAGGATATGCCTTTCACCCTCGACCATCTGATCAGCTTGTATAGTCCCCGACTTTATCGAGGTGGCTTGATAAAACTACAACGCCGATCCTTAAAATCTCTCTTCTCCAGCATCGATGAGGACAAATACCGAGGGTGGATGAGTCGGTTTGTCCGAGTCAGGACCTCCGACCTGATTCCTGCTGATAGGATGTCGTTCCCCGAGGAGTGGAACATGAAACATAAGTATATGTTTATCGATGATCAATTTATACTCTGCTTCCCTCTTTCTCCCCAGATTTTATCTTTTTCTCGACCTAACCTTTTTTCCGATGGTGCAGCTATTGTCTGGTTTCCTGGGGCGATCCTAGACCTAGAAGGCTGGGTCCGAAAACTGGCCTCTACTTCCTCATACTCGGAGTGCTGCTGGCATGACCTGGCCAAGGGCCGATGGGAGGGTAAAAACCATAGTGAGTTCTTTTATCTGTTTACTTGTGTTTCACAGCAAAATGCTTACTTTGTTTGTATGCAGGCCTCAGAGACGCTGTTGCTATGAGGCCATCTTCGGCCGGCAAAGAAGAAATCACAAAGCCTCCCAAATAAAAGAAGAGAAAAAAGGGGTCGCCTGTAACTACACCGAAGCTGTAGAAAAGCACGGTTAGAAAGCCTAAGGCCGATACTGTGGCCTTATCTCCAGGCACGGCCCAACGCCTTCGGGATCAGGAGGAAGAAGAAGATGACGACTGCCTGTTGGTAGCTCGTAAAAGAGGAAACACCGGTGCTTCGGAGTCTGTCAAACCAGTGGTGGTTGATGTGGTTCATTATAGAGCCGAAGAGATCTACGAGGGGAGTTCAAGCATAGTCCCTGAGCCAACGGGCAACAAAAAGGTACCTCGTCTAGGAGGCCATTTGGAGGGCGAGGTCGAGGGATCTGGTCCCGAGGCCCTTCAAATAGAAGAGAACATTATGAGTGGGTCGCTAAGGGTGATCAAAGTGGATGAGTCTCCGCCTGGTCCCGAGTTTTACGTGGGAAAAATCCGACATGCTCAGAACATGAAAACTTCTGATGTGGGGGCGAGCCACGAAGGGCATGATGTTTTTCGAGAATGCCTTGCAGGGATTGAAGATAGCCCCGACCCAGATGCTTCTTTCATCTTCGATGAGGCTCGTCGGCTCTTCTAACAAGTGAGTTTTCTATCCTTTAGAATTACGCCCGTGCTTTGTCCTTGCTGTTCTAAGTCTAATTTTTCCCTTTTTGGTGAAGGTTGTGATGCTCCATAAAAAGGAATTTTCCAAGTCTTGAGCTGATCTTGCTCGATGTGAGGCCGAGCTTAAGAAGATCTCGGAAGATATGGACAATCTTAAAACCCTCTATGTCAAGAAAGAGGAGGAGATCAACAATCTTCGGGTTGAACTGACAAAGGCTTGCCAAGAAAAAAATGAGCGCGCCGAAAAGGTAATATTCTCTCCAAATTTTTGTTATGGATTAGCCCGATCGGTCTTCTAACGATTTTATTTTGTAGCTTCAACAAAAGGGCAAGCTAGTGGAGCAGCTCTGAGAGGAGCTCAAGATGAAGGAGGCCAAAACCTTGGGGTGGAGGCAAGGCATGGAAAATCTTGCCTCTGAAAAAGAAACCCTTCGGGAGTAGCTCGCTTCACTCGAATGCCAGTTTCAAGGCGCGAAGGAGGAGAGCCTGACTTGGGTCCGCAAAATCGAGGAGCTCAAAGCTAACTTTGTTGTTGAGCTGGCCAAGGCCAAATCTGATACAGAGGCAATTATGTCTTCGTACCGAGCCGACGCTGAAGACGCTAATGCCCGAGCAAAGGAGATCTCCGCTGCGGCCGAAGTTAAGTTATCATGTGCACTCGACCATGCTAGGTGATAGTCCCGGAGGGAATCCCTCGAGGAGGTACATGCTCGCGGCTTCAATCTCTCAGCCGATATTGAAAGGGCAAAGACTTTGGAAGAAGAGGCTGCCGCTTTGCTTTCCGATGATGATGATTCAGCCAGTGGCTCCGAGAGCGGAGGAGACGAAGATGAAGTCCCCGAGGGTGAGGCTCTCGAAGGTGCTGCTCCTGAAGATGCAACTGCCGAAGATGTGGCCCCGGAGTAGATTTAGGTTTCCTTATTTTGTTTTCGTGTTTTTTAGTGTAAGTATCCCTTGTGTAAATATCTTTTGTAATCATCTTCTGGGAATACAAAAGGACCTTTTTATCTCATTTTTGACTTTGTGTTGAGTTTAATTTTGCTCTTATTTGTGGAATATTTCGATGATATAATCTTGAATGATCGGTCCAAGTATTGGTTTTGACTCGGGACATAATTAACCCTAAGGTATTTATTGATAAATATAATGATCCTCGAGCTAAGTTTGAATCGATTCGATGCGAGCTTGGGATATCGGGACTCTTGAGTCCGAGTTGAGTGAGAACGGAGTTTCGAACTATATGTTTTTGCCCTTAGGCCTTTCGAAGTTGTCCCTTAGGCTCTTATATATCGGCCCTTAGGCTCTTTAAGTTGGCCCTTAGATTCTTTTAGATCGGCCCTTAGGCTGTTTAAATTTGTCCAATTCGGCCTCTAGGATGGCTGTATAATTTTTCCCTCTTATCGGCTAAAAGACTTAGTGAAAATTTTAATTATGTCTTAGCATTTTTTTTTACCCATTGGGTTTTCGAAGGTTCGATGAATCGGAACCTTATTAATAGTTTATTTGTGTAAACATAATCGAATAACTCTTGAGGTTTTTTTGAAGGCTGATGTTGTCGAAGCCTTTAGATTATTTGAGGGCTGAATTTATCGAAGCCCTTTTGCTTTTGCCAAGGGTAGCCTGATTTAACCGATTTTTTCAAAGTGTTTGAAGGCCTTTAATTTATGGCGGAAGTCGGGCGTCTCCGAGCCGCATTATTTCGGCCGTAGCCTTTTACATGACCGTAGTCTTTAGTATGGCCATAGCCTTTTATATGGTCGTAGCCTTTAATATGGCCGTAGCCTTTAATTTGGCCGTAGCCTTCAGGTGTGTCCATTGGACTTGTTTCCTGAGTCGAACTTGTTCAAAAAGTTAGTCCCCGAGTATATTGGCCTTGGCCTTTGTTTCGGGGGGGATGCCTCTTTGAGGTCTTATGAATCCGAGTTTTCGATGGCTCGGACGAGTTGACTGTCGATGACAGTCCCCGAGTATTTCGGGGTTACATTCGTGCTTTGGCCCTTGAGCCATTTCCCGTAGGATTATAAGTGTAGAGCTCACGTGATTTTTGCCTATATGAAATACTCCTATAAATTAAAGAAATAAAAATTTTCCAATTGTTTACAATTTTATAGGATTTTTGTGTTATTTGTTTGCATCTTTGTGCATGTTCACATTTGTTAAAACCATAAAAAATACAAAAAAAAAAAAATACCATGCATTGTATTTAGATTTTTTGTTTTTATATATTTTTAGGTTTGATTAGTTAAATAATTATTTTTATAAAAATGAAAATAAAAAAGGCTCATGTTTACATTTTACCTTTAATTGGTAGATTAGTGATTTTTCTTTGTATTTAGGAGCAAGTAATCTTTTCAATTATTTTAAGTAGATAAGTAGTGTAATCTTGCAATTTAGATAATTTAGGAATTTAGTTTTAGGATTTCATTACTTAAAGAAAAGAAAGAAAAAAAAAAAAGGGAAAAAGAAAAGAAAAACTAATTGAAAAGGGGTAGTTTAATTGGGTTGGGAATTTAAGTTAAGCCCAAATCAGGGCTGAGCCCAAGTAGTAATATCACCCGCCCCAGCCCAAATTATCCCACTTACCCGCCCGTCCGCCCCGAAACCCGACCCGTTCCCAAACGTTAACAAACAAAAGAGACCCAGAACCCTAATCTCCAAGACCCATCAGCACAGCCACTGTTCCTCTTCTCCAAATCGAATCCAGCACCAAATTCGTCCCAAAAATAGCCAAAAATCAGGCGAGTGAAACCCAATCTCACAACCACGCGTTCCCTCCTCTCCTCTTGCCATTTCTAACGATTTCTGACAGATTCTCTCATCCCCATTTCCTTTCTCACGTGTTGGAAGCCTCTAGAAGGCATATGCTGGATGAATGGGGAGCGTGGGATCGATTTCGATTAATCCCAGCCCTTCATTCATCAGGTGTTTGCCTGATAAATAGAGGAATTTTGGAGTTTTAGAAAGGGAGATTTTTCAGAGAGGATTTTCTTTGAGAAATTGGAGAAAAGATTCGAGATAGAAACTTAGATCTCTGCTGATTCTTTCTTCTTCGTTTTTCTTATTTTGTTCCAGAAAGGGAAAAATGTCAGTCTCTTGCTTTGATTTTCGTTTTTAAAAAAACTATGGAGTTCGTTTGAGTTTGTTCTTCTGGGTTTCGAGTTTTCTGGTGCTGTTTGGGGAGTTGTTCGAGTCTCAGGCGCTGCTCGTTTCGCTGTTGATGCGCATAAGTCTTGCTCGAATTCCAGTTTGGCTATCATCTTCTCGTTGTAATTCTGGCCCGACACGTTAATTTGTGGAGGTTTTGTTGTTCCAATAAAAGGTTACACTCCAACTTTACCTTTTCCTTTTGATTTCTTCCAGATTTATGTTACACATATTTGTATAATCTGTTTTGCTGCTTTTCTTTCTGCTCTATGATTATGTGACTACCTTCTGTTTTTTTGGTTGAATGGATAAGTTTATTTCATTCATCTATGAACATTTGAGCATTGAATGGCTGAAGTTCTGTGTTCAGTGAAAATGCTATGGTTTCTGATTTTTCTTTAATGATGGATCATACTATTGTTTCTGAGTTAGAAGATTAAAATGGATGGTTTAAGCTTCATTTCTTTTGCTCGTGTTGCAATTTGTTCGCGATTCCGATTTCAGTTATTGTTGTCTCGTTTGTTCTATGTTACACGTTCAAATAATTTATTTCCGAACAAGATTAAATAAGCTCAACTCAGGTTAAATCTTCTCTTCGTCGTATTGTTACGGTGATGATCTATGTACCATGAAAGCTTGAGGCTAAATGGCCAAAATCAGTTAAGTCGCAGTGATTATACATGTTTAGATTTGCTCTATTTTCCTTCTTTTGTCCAAATTTCGTCTGTCTTGTTACTGCCATAGTAATTTTGCTCTTTCGAGCTGCTGAAGAAGTCAATTTCAGCAGTAGATCGAGCTGATACGTGCAGTATTTTGGGACATTTGTTTGGACTGGTAGCCCACTGAAAATTTGCCCTGTTTTTGCACTTATGAGGCAAATCTGCACAGTTTTAAGTACAAAATCCTGCACTGATGGTTGGCAAAGTTTTCTTGCTAATTTTATTTGATTTGCATTGATATATGCAGCATATGCATATCTTTAGGCTTAAAGGAATCAAATCCATGCTATTTCGCAGCTGTAGTTCTGCTTTTGCTTGCAGAAATTTGAATGTCGATTCATGTCCAAGCTAGATCTAAAATGATGCCTGAAATGTTGTTCGCTCTTTCTGGATTCGAGTTACATTTTTGTGTCTGATCGTATGCTCCTGCTGTAATATAAAAGGTCGTTACATTGCGATTCAATTGCTGCGTTCTTGTTTCTTTTGACAGTTGAGTGAGTCTTGATATCAAAGGGGCCAGTATTTTTTCATTAGATTTAGAATGTCTATCCATTTGGTGACGCTTAAGTTAATTGGCCTCTCTGTTTGAAAGTACCTGATGTTTCATGCCTCCTATCTTTTCCCTTATCTTTAAATTCAGGTGATTTTGCCGCTTGACCATTGCTTGTGTTATTTAGTCATGTATCTGTTGGATAATTATGCATGTGTAAGCTAGAATGTGCTGATTGGAATCGAACTGATCATAGGAGAATTTAATCTATTTATTTTTTTTAGTTTTGGTTTAACTTTTGTTGGGATTGGTTATATATCTGTGCGTGCATATATATATATATATATATATATATATATATATATATATATATATATATATATATACATGTGCTTTGTGAAGAATGGAATTTCTTTGGTAGAGAAGAGGTCGATTTCTATGCATACAAACACATACGGGCACATCTATAATTCTATATATCTAATTATGTATGTGTAGGCTAAGATCTTCCGGACTATATTGATACAAATCCATGGGAATAGGCAACGGAACTTAGAACTGATAATCGCTTTTGTTGATCCAAATTGACTTCATTCGGCAGCTTTTATTCATGGTGAAAAGAATGGAATTTCTAAATGAACATCCGTAGTTTGCTTTATAGTTTGCTTTATGTTGAGTGCAATCTCTTGAAATAAATTGAGGCATAAAATCCCAGAACTTATGATCCTCACTTGATTAATCTTGATCCTTTAGAAATTGAGGCGCGCCATCTAGTGAATTTCTATGGCCCTCGCAAAGTTGAAAACGCGTAGTTGCTTTAGGTGCGTTATTTAAATTAATTTCCTAAACCCGGGTGCGCATTTATGTGACCCAAATCCAAATCTCAACAATGTTATATGAAATATGTCGAGAGTCGCGGGTGCATTTATGTGACGTGGTTCAAGACGTATTTTAAATAACGTTGCAATTTTCCTTAAAAAAAATATAATAATAAAAGCGGTTTTAAAGTTGAAATTGAACCATAGGCTAAAACATGTACTAAAATCTGATAATAGGCCATTTATAACAATTGAGTGACCGTGCTAGAACCACGGAACTCGGGAATGCCTAACACCTTCTCCCGGTTTAACAGAATTCCTTACCCGGATTTCTGGTTCGCGGACTGTAATACAGAGTCAACCTTTTCCTCGACTCGGGATTTGAACCGGTAACTTAGGACACCATAAATTATTTCAAGTGGCGATTCTGAATTTTAATAAATAAATAATCTTGTTTCGATTGTCCTTTAATTGGAAAACTCCCTTATACCCTTTACGGGGTGTAGTAAAAAGGGAGGTGTGACAGACACGAAGTGTTTTTGATAAAAATAGGAAGCTTCTTCAAATAATTGATACATGCGTACATATTGCCGTCAAGGCTCGACTATTCTATACGGAGACAGTTCATCTGACCGTTTGTCCCATTACAAAGTTTTCCTATCGAGATCCTTTTAGGCGTGAAGTATTTTCCTCAAAAATATGACCTCTGAGGGTGATGCCCCCCAGTATTGCAAGTTGATTGAAAAGAAGCCTTGGATACTGTTGAGTCCTCCCTAGGTAGCGTATAGTTGTTGCCTCATTAAAACATTGCTGGTAAAACCCATTGGGGACAAAATCCGATCTAAGGAAAAAAGAGTGCAACCCATGCTTTAAAACCTAAGGCCTTTGTGCGGAAAGGATGTTTTCGATAGCTTCGATCGAGGATCTGCATTGAGTTAGCTTTAAACTCAAATGGACAAAAAGGATAAAGCCATACCTTAGCAGTAGTATCATCTGAGTAACGATATGTTCCAATTGTCTGGCAGTTGTTCACCCTCCATCGTGCTAAGTTTGTAAGATCCTTTGCCCGCGACTCCGAGGACTTGGTACGGTCCTTCCCAATTCGGGCCTAGTTTCCCTTCATTTGGGTCTCGAGTATTGAGGGTAACTTTCCGTAGAACTAAGTCTCTGATTCCGAAGTGTCGGAAATTGGTCCTTCTGTTGTGGTATCTTTCGATCCTTTGCTTTTGTGCAGCCATACGAACAAGTGCTACTTCTCATTTTTCATCTAGTAGCTCGAGGATGGTATTCATGGCCTCGTGGTTTGACTCCTCCGATGTGTGTCGAAACGTGGCGCTGGGTTCTCCGACTTCGACAGGGATGAGGACCTCGGAGCCATACACCAAAGAGAATGGGGTAGCACCCGTGTTGGACTTCGATGTTGTTCAATATGCCCAACGGACCTCGGGTAGAACTTCTCTCCATTTCCCCTTTGCATCATCCAACCTTTTCTTTAGGTTTTGAATGATTGTTTTGTTTGTTGACTCGGCCTATCCATTTCCAGTTGGGTGGTACGGTGTCGATAATATCCTCTTTATTTTATGTGCTTCGAGGAACTCCGTCACCTTGCTGCTGATGAATTGCTTTCCATTGTCACACACAATCTCGGCAGGTATCCCGAATCGGCATATGATGTGGTCCCAGATAAAGTCAATAACTTTTTTTTCTCGGACCTTCTCGAAGGCCCGTGCTTCCACCCACTTAGAAAAATAATCAGTCATAAATAAAATAAACTTAGCCTTACCTGGGGCTGTTGGCAGAGTGCTGACTATATCCATTCCCCATTTTCATGATAAGCCATGGGGGTAAGACTGAATGGAGTTGTTCTCCAAGGTGAAGGATCGTCGGTGCAAACTGTTGACAGTTATCACATTTTTTGACAAATTCTTTGGTATCTTTTTCCATGTTATCCCAGTAGTAACCTGCTCTGATGATTTTGCGACCAAAGACTCGGCGCCAGAGTGATTCCCACAAGTGCCTTCGTGGATCTCTCGAAGAACATAATCAGTGTCCCCTGGCCCCAAACATACCGCTAGTGGCCCATCGAATGTTCTCCGGTACAATGTTCCATCTTTATCTAATGCAAACCTAGCAGCTTTGGTTCGTAGGGCCCTCGATTCTTTATGGTCCGATGGGAGTTTTCCATTCTTCAAATAGTCAATATACTTATTCCTCCAGCCCCACGTCAAGCTTGTTGAATTTATCTCGGTATGACCCTTTTCAATCACTGATCTCGATAACTGAACAACAGTTCTCGGGACGATGTCGTCTTCCTCGATCGAGGATCCCAGATTAGCAAGCGCATCGGCCTCACTATTTTGTTCCTGAGGCACATGATTCAGTGTCCATTCCTTAAAGCGATGCAAAGTCACCTGTAGTTTATCCAAATACCATTGCATTCTATCCTATCGAACTTCGAAACTTTTGTTTACTTGGTTTACCACCATTAGAGAATCGCACTTAGCTTCGATGACTTCTGCTCCTAAGCTTTTAGCTAGCTCGATACCTGCAATCATGACCTCATACTCGGCCTCATTGTTAGTCAATCTAGAAGTTTTAATAGATTGTCTAATGGTACCACCCGTGGGTGGCTTCAAGACTATGCCAAGCCCGAACTCCTTCACATTCGAGGCACCGTCTGTGAAAAGGGTCCATACCCCCGATGATGTACCCGAACTTAGCAGGAGTTCTTTCTCCGCTTCGGGTACGAGGGTCGGCGTAAAATCAGCCACAAAGTCAGCTAAGAATTGAGACTTGATGGCCGTTTGGGATTGATATTTGATATCGTACCCGCTAAGTTTGACGGCCCATTTGGCCAATCGGCCCGATAGCTCGGGCTTATGCAAAACATTTCGAAGGGGGTAAGTGGTTAATACACATATAGGATGACATTGAAAATATGGTTTTAGCTTTCAAGATGCGCTTACTAATGCGGCTGCTAATTTTTCTAAGTGAGGGTACCTTGTTTCAGCATCCCCTAGAGTTCGGCTTACATAATAAACAGGAAATTGCGTACCTTGCTCTTCTCGAACTAGTACCCCCACTTACCGTTATCTCTGACATAGCCAAATATAGGTAAAGTTTTTCATTTGTCTTCGAGGAATGAAGCAAAGGCGGGCTCGATAAGTATCGCTTCAGTTCCTCCAGGGCTCGTTGGCATTCCGGGGTCCATGCAAAATCCTTTTTCTTTTTGAGCAGGGAGAAGAAATGGTGACTTCGATCGGACGACCTCAAAATGAACCGACCCAAAGCAGCTATTCGCCCTGTTAGCCTTTGCACGGCCTTCACGCTGTCCACGATTGGGATATCCTTGATGGCCTTGATCTTATCGGGGTTAATCTCGATACCCCGGTTCGGCACCATGAAGCCGCGGAACATACCCGAGCCGACTCTGAAGGCACACTTCTCCGGGTTAAGCTTCTTGTATTTTCTCAAGATTTTGAATGTTTCCTGCAAATGAGATAAATGGTCATCTGCACGCAGGGGCTTAACCAACATATCATCAATATAAACTTCCATCGTTTTACCTATTTGTTCTTCAAACATTTTGGTGACTAGGCATTGGTATTTAGCTCCTGCATTTTTTAGCCCGAAGGGCATTACGTTGTAACAATAAGTTCCTAACTTAGTAATAAACGAAGTCTTTTCATGGTACTTCGGGTTCATCTGAATTTGATTGTTAGCGTCAAGAAAAGTTAGGGTCTCGTGTCCGGCCGTGGCATCGATCATACGATCGATGTTTGGCAATGGGAAAGAATCTTTCGGACATGCCTTATTCAAGTCCTTATAGTCTACACACATTCTAAGTTTGTTTCCTTTTTTAGGAACTACAACTACGTTGGCTAACCATTCGGGGTGCTTTACCTCCCGAATGGATCCTAATTTAAGAAGTTTGGTTTCCTCGTCCTCTATGAAAGCATGCTTTACCTCGGACTGAGGCCTCCTTTTTTGCTTCACCGGTTTGAGCCTGGGGTCAGTGCTCAACCGATGTGTGGTGAGTTCCGGTGGAATCCCTGTCATATCTAAATGGGACCAAGCAAAGAAATCCATATTATCAATAAGAAGTTGAATGAGTTTTTTCCTAAGTTCGGGGGTCAATCCCATTCCCAGGTAAAACTTTCTCTCGGCCAACTATTCGATGAGTATGACCAGCTCCAGTTCCTCGACAGTTGACTTGGTTGCATCAGACTCTTCGGGATCGATGAAGGTTCGAGGAGTAAGGAGATCCTCTTCTTCGTCTTCGATTACCTGTTATTCCGACTCCATCGAGGTTGGGGCGGTGATTGCTATTTAGCAGCCTGCTTACCTTTGGTGCTCGATTTATCCGAGGCCAAGGGCTCTGGTATCGGCACCACTTCCTCGATTAAAAACATATCTTTTGTAGCATGTTGCTCTCCGTAGACTGTTTTCACTCCTTCCTCTGTTGGGAATTTCATCATCTGGTGAAGAGTTTAAGGCACTGCCCTCATGTTGTGTATCCATGGTCTCCAGAGGAGTGCGTTATACCTCATGTCACCTTCGATGACATGGAATCTAGTGTCTTGTATAGTCCCGGCTACGTTAACTAGCAAGATAATCTCTCCCTTTGTTGTATCGCTTTCCATGTTGAAGCCATTCAGGACTCAGGATGCAGGTACAATCTGATCTTGTAGGCTGAGTTGTTCCACGACCCTCGATCTGATTATGTTTGCTGAGCTACCTAGATCCACTAAAACACGTTTAACTTGAATTTTATTTAAAAGGATAGAGATTACCAGGGCGTCGTTGTGAGGCTAAGATATGCCTTCTGCTTCCTCGTCACAGAATGATAAGGAGTCCTTGGGCACATAGCTCTGAGTTTGTTTTTCTCTTGTGATCGATACCTTGGTGCGTTTGAACATGGGTCGTTGAGGGACGTCGACTCCGCCAATGATCATGTGGATTACATGTTACGATTCTTCTTGCTCATTTTTCCTTGCATCCCTCTCCCTGAAGTGGTTTTTGGCTCGATCACTGAGGAATTCTCGAAGGTGACCCTCGTTGAATAACCGAGCCACTTCATCCCTTAGCTGCCTGCAATCTTCCGTTCTATGACCATGTGTGCCATGATACTTTCATATCAAGTTCGGATTCATTTGAGAAGGATTGGTCTGTATAGGCTTGGGCCACTTGGTGTCTTTGATTCTTCCAATAGCTGACACAATCCCTGATGCATTTACGCTTAAGTTGTACTGCGATAATCGAGGTGTCTGTGCGTGGGCAGCATGCTTATCGAATCCTCTTTTACTCATGAGTCCCCGAGAACTTTGACCTCGATCGTTTCTCCGATCATTCCGATTAGCGTTCCGACCTGTACCGTTGTCCCTTCGAGCGTCATACGGTTGATACAGTTCCCTGTTCGGTCTTGATTCCCTGTTCGTATCCGTTGGGGGCTTTGCCGCGAACCTGTTAGGATGAACTGAACCCAAGGGGGCTCCCAACTGGTCGTCCTTGACCATGATTTTTGATTGATATCGGTTGTGCACATCTGACCACGTCACAGCTAGATACTCGATCAAGTTCAGTTTTAATTGTCGAGAAGCAATCGAGCTCCGCTTGTTCAAACCCTGCATAAAGGCATGTACTGCCCAGTCATCGGAGACCGCTGGTAATTCCATTCTTTCCATCTGAAACTTGGACACAAACTCCCTCAACATCTCGTCGTCCCTTTGTTTTATCTTGAAGACGTCTGATTTCCTCGTGGCCACCTTTATGGCCCTGACATGTGCTTTCACGAAGGCGTCTTCTAACATAGCAAATGAGTCGATAGAGTTAGGAGGTAAGTTTTGATACCAAATCATGGTTCCTTTCGACAATGTTTCTCCAAACTTTTTCAACAAGACTGATTTAATCTCGGCGTCATTCAAATCATTTCCTTTGATCCTGCAAGTGTATGAAGTAATATGCTCGTTAGGGTTGGTTGTTCCGTTATATTTGGGTATATCGGGCATGCGAAACTTTTTAGGAATAGGCATCGGGGCCGCACTTTGGAGAATGGTTTTTGTATGAACTTTTTGGCATCTAATCCTTTCAAAATTGGAGGTGCCCCCGGTATCTGGTCTACATGGGAGTTATAAGTCTCCACTTTCTTATCATTATCTTCAATTTTCTTTTCACCGGACTCAATCCTCTTAGTGAGCTCTTCGAGCATTTTCATAATGGTATGGTCAGTCCCTGAGTCATTTCCATTTGATCTTTCTGGCGCTGGCTCAGCACGTCGATTGTTTTCATGTTCAGCTACACTCGGAGTCTTACTTTGACTTTGAAGTTGAGCAATTGTGATCTATTGAGCTTGCAGCATCTCGAATATCACTTGGAGGCTGATTTCCCCGTCACCCACTCCTTGTGTTCCTTGGCCACCAGGTCGGGCTTCACTGCGTACACTCCCTTCGGGGTCTGTGCCTAAATTCGTGTTTAGAGCAATATGAGAACTAACATCAACTGGTTCCATGTTTGGCACTTCCCCAAGGTTTACCGGTGGTACCCCGACCCCTACATTGTTGTTTTCACCAAGACCTTCGTTGTCATGAGTTGGTGCATTTTGTGAGCTAGACATGTTTCAGCCTGAGAATAAAAAATTCTTGACAAGAAAAAGTGTAAAAATAACGTGTGTAATAAGAATCAGTAAAGAAACAATCTAAAAAAAACGTAAAGAAACAATCACTATTATCTTTAGCCCCACGGTGGGCGCCAAAATGTTTACCTCAAAAATACGAGTAACAATTAAATTTGATTTGTGGTTTTAAAGATACGTGATTATATTCAATACAAATTAATAATCAAGAAATGTGAAGTAGAAATGAAAGAAATATGTGAATCAAACCAATATAACTCAGCGACAGTGACCTCGAGCTTAGTGACCTCGAGATGGGTTTAGAACAATAAGAACAATTAAGCAAGAAAGGTAAAGTAAATGCAGTAGAGCTAAAGGACAATTCTGATGAACAGTAGGCAAAAAGTAGAGAGTATATTCTTTGCTCAATGATTAGATTGTCCTACAAATGATTGAGGTCCCCTTTATATAATAGGGGAAACCTAAATAAGGTATATTTCTATTTACAGTAAGGAGTATTCTTCATACAACTGTCTAACCGTCTAGTACGGAATCGTACAATCATAATCTGGGATTTGCGCCATGATTTTGGGGACGTGGCAAGAATCTAGCCCATTCTGTTACTAATCAACAACGGTCCTATTGCGGTACTATTCTGAGGTTGAGCATACTCGACCTCGGTGTGCATCGGGCTCTGTCTTCAAACACGGGTGTGGTCCCTCGAGCTCGAACTCGGCCTTTCCTGAATTCGGACTTTGGACAACCTCTCGATCGTATAGATCGAAGGCATACGATCTCGACCGTATACAACATTATTTGGGAGTGACAAAGCTCTCTTCTACTTTATTAAATTCTTCCAAGTTTTATCTTCTAGTTTTTCTTTCTTCTTAAAAAAATCATTACTAGTATCAACATTACTTAAGAAGTTGTAACGACCCGACCGATCTGTATACGGTCAAAATCAGGGAGCCCGATTTCGAGGTCTTAAATTGATTTATGAGCCCGAGTCTGGGCAACTCAAAATGAAGGTTGGACCCGGCTGAGGGACACGTGTCTCGAGGAAGCTGATCGAGGGCCTGGCGCGACTTGCATCGAGGGCAGCGCAATCTCGAAGTTAATCAACAAAGAGCGGGAATTTCTCAAGGACACGTGGACCAGGGCATAAATTAAAGGATAAAATTTGTACGAAATGGTACAGGACCGTACTAGGTTGTTATACACCTGTACCAATAGAATTCTTTACTACAATTAGGAATGTACTATATTGGGGTTTTTTCTCCTCCTATATAAGGGGGGCCCCAATCATTTTGTAAGCATCATCTGGTATTATTCTCTACAATAGAACATTCTGCTCTGCCTTTCTCGTTTAACGTGCTCAACAATTATTCTTCAGCTTTATTGTCTTTAGTATATTTTTCATACTTGATTGTTGTTAGTTGACCTCGAGGTCCCTGGGACAACCAAGCTCGAGGCCCCTATTGCTGCAACAACACTAATTTGATTCTTCATTTCTTCTTACTTAAGCTTGATATTACTTGTTTAATCACTAGTATTAGAATATATCACATATCTTTAAAACAACAAATTATCTTTAATTGTTACTCACATTTTTTGAGGTAAACAGTTTGGCGCCCACCGTGGGGCTAAAGATAATAGTAATTATTTTAGTGCTAGTTTTCTGATAACACACATTATTCTTCACCCTTTTTCTTGGCAAAGATTTTTTGACTTCAGGCCAAAATATGTCTAGCACACAAAACGCACCAGCTCATGACAGTGAGGGACACGGAGAAAACAGTGGTATAGGGTTTGGTGTACCACCCATAAACCCTGAGGGAGTGCCGAACGTGGAGCCATTTGATATCAACTCGCACAACGCTCTAAACGCGGACGCAGGCACAGACCCCGTAAGGAATGCACACAGGGAAGCCCGAGCCGGAGGCCAGGAAATACGAGGATTGGAAGAAGGAGGATTCAGCCTCCAAGTGATATTCGAGATGCTGCAAGCTCAGCAAGTGGCCATTGCTCAACTTCAGAGTCAAAACAGAACTCCAAATACCGCTGAACCAGTTGACGCCCGGCATATGGAGCCTGCGCCTGAAAGGCCCGATGAAAGTGGCTCGGGGACTAATCCCGCTATTATGAAAATGCTCGAAGAACTGACCAAAAGAATCGAGTTCGGAGAAAAGAAAATTGAAGAAAATGACAAAAAGGTGGAGACAATACAACTCAAGAGTCGACCAGATACCAGGAGCACCTCCGATTTTGAAAGGACTGGATTCAAAAAAGTTCATACAAAAACCTTTTGATAATAGGCTAAATCTAGGTAATTTAGCTATTGTTTATGCTTCCGCTTGATTATATTCCAATGTCATAATATGGTTTATTGATGAAAAATAGGCTCTAAATGTGAATTGTATGCATTGCAGGATGAGGAGCTTATGTGATGCTTTCAAGAGGTTATTGGAACTATTTAGGAGCAAGAACGACCCCTCGGAGCTGAGTGCGCGCGAGGACGAGACAAAGAATGGAAGAAATGATGGCCCAGGTGCGCGAGCTCATGCGCGAAGTCGCGCGAGTTAAGGAGCTGGAGGCAGAATGTCAGAACTCATGCGCGAAGTCACGCGCGAGCTCGCGCTAGTCCCAGTTCGGAAAAGACTTATTCAGGGGCAGAATTGGAAATCTGGAGGGAAACCCACTTAACCTATATAAAGTCAAGCTCGCCCAAGGTTAATTTATCAAGTTTTTCATAGCATAATACAAGATTGAGAGAGGCAAGAGGCAAGGAGGAGATTTGCTCATCAAGTTCTTCTTTTATTTCCTTTGTTTTTTGCCTATTGTGATGAAAAAGAATCTATTTATGATGAACACTAGTATGAGTGGCTAAAACCCATTGTTCTAGGGTCATGGGTAAAACATGAATGTTGTTGTTTGAGGTCTAATTTGACAAAGTTGGTTTATCATATTGGGTTGTTTATTTAATTCTGCTTTTAATTATTTTGCTAGCTAACAGTGAAATACTATCTACGAATCTAGAGTTGAACTCGAAAGTGGGAACTTTAGATTGCATATAGAATTAAATAGAGCAAGTTCCCCCAAGTGCTGCTCCAATGCCCATTCCCAAGAAGTTTCGCATGCCCGATATACCGAAATATTATGGAACAACTGACCTTAATGAACACATTACTTCATACACCTGTGGAATCAAAGGAAACGACTTGAATGATGATGAAATCGAGTCAGTATTGTTGAAAACATTTGGGGAAACATTATCAAAAGGAGCTATGATCTGGTATCACAACTTAGCTCCTAACTCTATTGACTCATTTGCTATGTTGGCGGATGCCTTCGTGAAAGCACACGCCGGGGCCATAAAGGTGGCCACAAGAAAATCAGACGTCTTCAAAATTAAACAAAGGGATGACGAGATGCTGAGGGAGTTCGTGTCCCGGTTTCAGATGGAAAGGATGGAATTACCACCGGTCGCCGACGACTGGGCGGTACAGGCCTTTATGCAAGGTTTGAATGAAAGAAGTTCGATAGCATCTCGACAACTAAAGCAGAACTTGATCGATATCCAGCTGTAACATGGTCGGATGTGCACAATCGGTATCAGTCAAAAATTAGGGTCGAGGACGACCAGTTGGGAGCCCCCTTGGGCTCAGTTCACCCGAACAGATTCGCAGCCAAGCCCACGAGGGACACGGGCCGGGGATCAAGATTCAACAAGGAAAGATATCAACCGTACATCAAAGATAGAAGGAACATTTCAAGGCGTAATGCACCTCGAAATGATCGAAGAGTAGATCGAGGCCAAAACACCCGGGGACTTATAGGCAAAACTGGGTCCGACAGGCGCTCGGGACCAGTGGAGGCACCTAGATTATCGGAATACAACTTCAGTATCAACGTCTCAAGTATCGTCTCAGCCATTGGCAAAATTAAAGATACTAGATGGCCCAAGCCAATACAGACAGATCCTTCTGAGAGAAACCCCAACTTAATGTGTAAGTATCATGGTACTCACGGGCATAAGACCGAGGATTGCAGACAGCTTAGAGAGGAGGTAGCCCGACTATTCAACGAGGGCACCTTCATGAATTTCTCAATGACCGAGCCAAAAACCATTTCTGAGAAAGAGATGCAAACAGAAAGAATGAACCCGAAGAACCTCAACATGTCATTCACATGATCATCAATGGAGCCGACATCCCACAGAGGCCTATATTCAAACGTACTAAAGTATCCATCACAAAGGAAAAACGAACTCGGAGCTATGTGCCCGAGGACGCTCTATCATCCATTAAATGTGTTTTAGTGGATCCAGGTAGCTCGGCGAACATAATCAGATCGAGGGTCGTGAAATAACTCGGCCTGCAAGATCAGATTGTACCTGCATCCCGGGTGCTGAATGGCTTTAACATGGCAAGTGAAACAATGGGGGGAGAAATTATCTTGCCTGTAAACGTAGCCAGGACCATACAAGACAGCAGGTTCCATGTCATCGAACATGACATGAGGTATAACGCACTCCTCGGGAGGTCGTGGATACACAATATGAGGGCAGTGCCTTCGACTCTCGATCAGATGATAAAGTTCCCGACAGAGGAAGGAGTGAAAACAGTCCACGAAGAACAGCATGCAGCATAAGAGATGTTCGAAATTGAGGAAGTGGTGACGATACCGGAACCCTAGACCTCGGAGACATCGAACTCCAAATGTAAGTAGGTGGCTAAGTAGTAGTCACAGCTCCGAGCCTCGACGAAAGTGGAATAACAAGTAACAGAAGGCGAAGAAAGGAATTCCCCAGATCCTCGAACCTTCGTTGTTCCCGAAAAGCTCGATGTTACCAAGCCAACCGCTCAAGAGAAAGGTATACCTGGGAACGGGGTTAATCCTCGCTCTCAGGAAAAAATCTTACTTAGTTTCTTATTGATAATATAGATCGCATTGCTCGCCCCGTTTAAATATGACAGGGATTTCGCTTGAAGGATAAACAGGTAAAATAATGAAAGCTTATATTGATGATATGACTAGTCAAGTCCTTGTGCGCGGAGGACCACTTTAATTCATTTGCAGGAAATAATCAACATGTCCGGGCAATACGACACGAAGCTCAACCCAGAGAAGCGTTCCCTCGGAGTTGGCGTGGCTGAGTTTCTCGGCCTTTGTGGTATCAAATTGGGCATCAAAATCATCTCCGACCAGGTCAAGGCTCTCGGAGATATCATGGTCACAGATAGCAAGACCTCGGAGTCGTTGATAAAGGATCTTACAGGCTCGGTACAATGGAAGCTCTCAAAGGCCTGTGATCTCGAGAATCCCACTATTATCTTACCCCTTCCTACACAAAGGCCATAGGTTGTAAAGCATGTGTTGCACTCTTTTTCCCTTAGCTCGGATTTTGTCCCAAATGGATTTTACCGGCAAGGTTTTTAACGAGGCAACACTTACATGCTACCCGAGGAACAGTCAATAGGGCATCACCTTCGGAGATTACATTTTCGGGAAAGATATTTCACGCCTAAGAGGGTCTCAATAGGAGAACGTTGTAATGGGCCAAACGGTCAAACGAACCGTATCCATATAGAATAATCGAGCCCCGACGACAAAACATGTACGCATGTATCAGCTATTTATAAAAGCATTCTAGTTACATCAAAAATACTTTGTGTCTCATACGAGCTCCACACTTGCAATCCTACGAGAAATGACTTAAGAGCCAAAACCTAGAAGCACCCAAATACTCGGGGACTGTCATCAAAAATTCGAATTAATAAGACCTCAAAGAGGCACCCCTTCGAAACAAAGGCCAAGGCCAATATTCTCGGGGACTAACTTCTCGAACAAGTTCAGAAAGTTATCGGGAAACAAGTCCAAGTGACGTACCCGAAGGCTACGGCCATACTAAAGACTACGGTCATATAAAGGCTACGGCCAAATAATATAGCTCAGAGACGTCCGACTTCCGCTATAAATTAAAGGCCTTCAAACACTTTGTAAAAACTAGTTAAATCAGGCTACCTTCGGCAAAAGCAAAATACAAAGGGCTTGTGGCTTTCACTCTTTCTACTCTAAACTACTGTGTGCCTATTTTCCGCTTTTCACAGATAAATTCAGCCCTCGAAAATTCCAAGGGTTTCGATAACATCGGCCCTCGGAAACACCTCAAGAGGTGTTCGATTATGTTTACACAAACAAATCACTAATAAGGTTTCGATATGTCAAACCTTTGAAAAACCTACGGGTGCCAAAAACTCATGCTAAGGCATAATTAAAATTTCACTAAGTATTTTAAGCCGAAATGAGGGAAAAATTATCTAGCCATTCTAAGAGCCCAAGGGCCAACTTAAAGAGAGGGCCGATTTATAAGAGCCTAAGGGCCAACTCAAAGAGCCTAAGGGCCGATTTATAAGAGCCGAAGGCCAACTCAAAGAGCCTAAGGGCCGATTTATAAGAGCCTAAGGGCCAACTCAAAGAGCCTAAGAGCCAATACATAAGAGCCTAAGGGCCAACCTCGAAAGGCTTAAGGGCCTAAAACTTATAGTTCGAGACTCCGCTTTCATTTCGATCCAGACTCGAGGTTCACAGTATCCCGAGCTCACAACGAATTGATTTAAACTCAGCTCAAAAATTATTATACCTATCGATAAAGATTTAAGGGTTTATAATACCCCGAACCAATCCTCGGACTAATCATTCAAATGAAGCTTTCCATAAATCAAAGCAATGTTGAAAAAAGGCAATGTTAAAGACGAGATAAAAGTTCCCCCCGTATCTCCAAAAGATGATTACAGGAAATATTTACACAAGGGATGCTTACAAGGAAACAAAATAAAGTAACCTAAAACTACTTCAGGGTCACATCCTTAGCAGCTGCATCTTCAGGAGTCACACCTTCGGGAGCCTCGCCTTCAGGGACTTCATCCCCGTCTCCTTCACTATCAAAGATACTGGCTGAATCATCTTCATCAGAAAGCAGAGTGACCGCTTCTTCTTCCAAAATCTTCCCCACTTCAATATCGGCTGAAAGATTGAAGCCGCGAGCATGTATCTCCTCGAGGGTCATCCTCCGAGCTTGTCGCCTAGCATGGTCAAGGGCACTTGATAACTTAGCCTCCATCATAGAAAAGATCTCCTTTGCCCGAGCATTAGCTGCTTCGGCATCGGCTCGATATGAATTCATAATTTCCGCAGCATCGGATTTGGCCTTGGCCAGCTCAGCAGCAAATCCGACTTTAAGCTCCTCGATTTCGAGGCCCCGAGATAGGCTCTCCGCCTTCGCACCTCGAAGCTGGCGTTCGAGCAAAGCTAACTGCTCTTTTAGAGTTTCCTTCTAAGAGGCGAGATCGCCCATACCCTGCCTCCACCCCAGGGCCTTGGTTTCTTTCATCTTAAGCTCCTCCCGAAGCTGCGCCTCCAAGTCGGCCTTCTGATGGAACTGCAAAATTAAAATGTCAGCTGCCAACACAAAACAAGTGCGTAATAGAATCTCGAGAGCTATATTACCTTCACAACATACTCGGCTCGACCTTGGCACGCCTGCGTCAGCTCAACTCGAAGATCATAGATCTCCACCTCTTTCTTAGCATATAAGGCTTTGACGGCGTCCCTCTCCTCCAAAATCTTCTTAAGCTCGACCTCGCATCGAGCGAGATCGTCTCGGGACTTGGAACATTCCCTTTTATGGAGCACCACAGCCTTCATGAAAAAGAAGGAAAAGTTAGATTCAGAACAGTTAAAACAAAGGCGCAGGCACGAAAAATAGAAAACTCACTTACTTAAAGAGTCTACGTGCCTCATTAAAAATGAAAGAAGCATCGGGGTTGGGGCCATCTTCAAGCACTGCGAGACATTCTTGAAAGATGTCGTGCCCTTCATGGCTTACTTCCACTTCAGAAAATCTCATATTTACAGCCTCTCGGATTTGACCCTCGTAGAACTCAGGGCCAGGGGGAGATTCATCCACGTTGATCACCCCGAGTGATCCACTCGGGGCATTCTCTTTTATTTGAAGAGGCTCGGGGTCAGGACATTCGGCCTCGCCCTCATAATGATCTCCTAAGCGATGCGCCTACTTTCTGGACGATAGTTCGGAGACCTTGTTTGAACTCCCTTCGGAGATTTCTTCAGCTCTGGAATGGGCCACATCAACCGCCGCTGGTTCGGTGGGATTTGAAGCATCGGCATTCTTTCTTTTACGGTTTACTAGCAGGCAATCGTCATCTTCTTCTTCCTCCTGGTCCCGAAGACATTGGGCCGTTTCTGGAGAGAAGGCCGATGCATTTGCCTAAGGCTTTCGAGCCAAGCTTTTCTTTGGCTTCGAGGGATTTTCGGATGACTCTCTCCTCCTTTTTCTTTCTTTGGGAGGCTTCGGAGCCTCCACTTCACCAGTTGGGGCCGGCCTCAATTCAACGGCGTCTCCAAGACCTACTGAAGTCGAGATCAGTATCCCGTAACAAAAACATTGAAAAACGAACAAGAGAACTCACCATGGTTTCTTGCCTCCCATCGACCCTTGGCCAGATCTCGCAACCAACACTCCGAGAAAGAGGAGGCGTAGGCCATCTTTCGGACCCAGCCCTCGAGGTCTGGGACCCCACCGGGAAACCAAGCAGCGGCTACACCATCGTAAAGAGGTTATATCAAAGAAAAATATAAAGTCGAGGAAAAGAAAAGAAAGTAGGGTATACTCACGTTTCATGTTCCACTCCTCGGGGAACGACATCCAATCAGCAGGAATCAGATCGGAGGTCTTGACACGGATAAACCGGCTCATCCACCCACGGTCTTTGTCCTCATAGATACTAGAGAAAAGGGATTTTAATGATCGGCGTTGCAATTTTATCAAGCCCCCACGATAAAGTCGGGGACTGTACAATCTGATTAGATGATCAAGGGTAAAAGAAATCCCCTCAATTTGGTTCAAAAAGAACCTAATTAAGTAAACAATTCACCAGAAGGAGGGGTAGATCTGGCCGAGCATCACTCGGTATCGTTGGCAAAAGTCGAGGATAACTGGGTCTATGGGACCCTGAGCCGGAATTGCAGGGCCCAATGTAAACGGGTAAGTATATACGCTCAAGTACCCCGCTTTGTATGTGGTGATATCTTCCTCAGAGGAAGGAATCGCCACTTCCTTATTTTCCCATTTGCAATCCTCATTTACTTGCTTGAGCTCGGCCTTGGTCACCAAAAAAATATATCGATACATGGGCTCGCATCGGCCTGGTGTGGAAACAGGTTTTTCGATTTTGAAATCGTATGTTATCGCACACGGCGAGGGGATGCATTCCTCGATACGAGTTAGCACTACTGATTTACTCTTGGTCGATCGAGAAGACGAAGGAGCTTGTTCCTTTTGAGGAACAGATTTAGAATTTTTAGCCATCACTATGCGGTAGATCCAAGAAGATAAAAAATGTTGTTAGTGAAAAGAAGGGAGAGCTTAAGGAAATTGAAAAAGGCTAAATGAGACTTTGAAAGCAGTGTGGGAATAAAGTTTGAAAGGTTGAAGGATCTATCTATTTATAAAGATCATTTAAGCGTGCTGAGGAAGCCAAAAGGCCGACCGTCAGCCGCCCCCAATTAATGATTTTGGGAATCGGACAAAAAGCAACTTTTCAGTCACTTCAACCGCTTATGTAATGATATTGGCATCAGGACCAAGGCATAGGGAATTAATTTGTCAAAAACCATTAAGAATAGCCTACAAGTCGAGTTCGAACAAACACTCACACGACTATTAAGCCCAAGGGCTACCCGAGTTCGAGCAAATTCTCACTTGGGAACTATCTGTAAAGCCTAAAGGCTAGCTCTATTTTGAGTTCAAGCAAACACTCACTCAACTATTAAGTCCAAGGCTACCCGAGTTCGAGCAAATTTTCACTCAGGAACTATCTATAAAGCCTAAAGGCTATCTTTATTCCAAGTTCGAGCAAATTCTCACTCGAGGACCACGAAAAGGTCTAAGGATTAGCTTCATTTTGAGATCTTGCTCTCACCTAACTCGGGTTCGAGAATCCCGACGTTCCAAGTTCACCTTCAAGTTCAGCTCGAGGATTAACNAGACCAAGGGCTATTCGAGTTCGAGAAAATTCTCACTCGGGGACTACGAAAAGATCTAAGGATTAACTTCATTTCGAGATCTTGCTCTCACCCAACTCGAGCTCGGGGATCATGATGTTCGGGGTTCGTATTTAAGCTCAGCTTGAAGATTAACGAGAACCTCGAGGGGTACTATATTAAAAACCTAAGGGTTTATTATGTTTCGAGCTCGATATTTGGGCTAGCTATTGAAACCATCTCATCAAAGTCCTTTACGGATAAAGATAAAGTAAAATTCAGCACGAACCAGGAGGGATACAAAAGGATCATTTTTTGTATTCCAAGAAATATTTACAAATTATAGCTACGGCACCCACGAAGGATGTTTACACAGGAACAAAGAAGCAAAAATAAAAGTCAAAAAAACTACTAATCCACTTTTAAGTACCACGTCCTCGAGAGCATCGTCTTCGGAATTTCTTTCCTCGGGGGCGACCATTTCAGATCTTTGGAAACGTTTATATAGGTTAGGAGGCCCTCTATAGACGTAATTATATCTCCAGCAGCCAAGATTGAGCATTCCGCTGAAGTTTTGGGTCCACCATACATTAAGAAAGAGTAAAGCAAAAGGGAAAAAACCGAAAAACTAGGGTTGCAAGATGCAC